>NC_134833.1:5758941-5900585 GCF_004210375.1 Tachypleus tridentatus | reverse complement strand
ACTTAACAGATGTACTACAGTAAGAGTGGATTAAACTTTTACTTAACAGATGTACTACAGTAGGAAGTGGATTAAACTTTTACTTAACAGATGTACTATAGTAAGAGTGGATTAAACTTTTACTTAACAGATGTACTACAGTAAGAGTGGATTAAACTTTTACTTAACAGATGTACTACAGTAAGAGTGGATTAAACTTTTACTTAACAGATGTACTACAGTAAGGGAGTGGATTAAACTTTTACTTAACAGAGATGTACTACGATGTAAGAGTGGATTAAACTTTTACTTAACAGATATACTATAGTAAGAGTGGATTAAACTTTTACTTAACAGATGTACTACAGTAAGAGTGGATTAAACTTTTACTTAACAGATGTACTACAGTAGAGTGGATTAAACTTTTACTTAGCACAAGATGGACTTATAGTAGAGTGGATTAAACTTTTACTTAACAGATGTACTACAGTAAGAGTGGATAAAACTTTTACTTAACAGATGTACTACAGTAAGAGTGGATTAAACTTTTACTTAACAGATGTACTACAGTAAGAGTGGATTAAACTTTTAACAAGATGTACTACAGTAAGAATAGTGGATTAAACTTTACTTAACAGATATACTATAGTAAGAGTGGATTAAACTTTTACTTAACAGATGTACTACAGTAAGAGTGGATTAAACTTTACTTAACAGATGTACAACAGTAGAGTGGATTAAACTTTTACTTAACAGATGTACTATAGTAAGAGTGGATTAAACTTTTACTTAACAGATGTACTACAGTAAGAGTGGATTAAACTTTACTTAACAGATGTACTATAGTAAGAGTGGATTAAACTTTTACTTAACAGATGTACTACAGTAAGAGTGGATTAAACTTTTTTACTTAACAGATGTACTACAGTAAGAGTGGATTAAACTTTACTTTGCTTAAGATGTACTACAGTAAAGAGTGGATTAAACTTTTACTTAACAGATGTACTATAGTAAAAAAAAGAGTGGATTAAACTTTTATAACAGATATACTACTATAGTAAAAGTGGATTAAACTTTTACTTAACAGATGTACAACATTAGGTGGATTAAACTTTTACTTAACAGATGTACTACAGTAAGAGTGGATTAAACTTTTACTTAACAGATGTACTACAGTAAGAGTGGATTAAACTTTACTTAACAGATGTACTACAGTGAGTGGATTAAACTTTTACTTAACAGATGTACTACAGTAAGAGTGGATTAAACTTTTACTTAACAGATGTACTATAGTAGGTAGATAAAACTTTTACTTGACAGATCACCACTTTTGTTGTATGTATTATATTATTGTTAAGTTATGATCACAGTCACCATTTTGTGGTATGTGTTATATTGTTGTTGGAAGTCATAGATGATAATCACAACTTTTGCTTGTGTTATATTGTTGGAAGTCATGATGATAATCACAACTTTGATTATGTGTTATATTGTTGTTGGAAGTCATGATGGTAATCATAACTTTTGCTTATGTGTTATATTGTTGTTGGAGTCATGATGGTAATCACAACTTTTGCTTATGTGTTATATTGTTGTTGGAAGTCATTGATGATAATCACAACTTTTGCTTATGTGTTATATTGTTGTTGGAGTCATGATGATAATCACAACTTTTGCTTATGTGTTATATTGTTGTTGGAAGTCCTGATGATAATCACAACTTATGCTTATGTGTTATATTGTTGTTGGAAGTCATGATTATAATCACAAATTTTGCTTATGTGTTATATTGTTGTTTGAAGTCATGATTATAATCACAAATTTTGCTTATGTGTTATAATGTTGTTGGAAGTCATGATAACAATCCCAACTTTTTCATTTGCGTTATTGTTGTTAGAACAGAAGCTATGATCACAATCACCATTTTTGCTTTATGTGTTACATTGTTGTTAGAACAGAAGTTATGAACACAATCACCCCTTTTGTTGTATGTGTTGTATTGTTTTAGAACTGAAGTTGTGACACAATCACCGCCTTTGTTATATGTGTTATATTGTTGTTAGAATAGATCATATGATCACAATCACCAACTTTTGTTGTATGTGTTACATTGTTGTTTGAACAGAAGTTATAACTGAGATCATATTTCTAACCCTCCGTTTTTGTTTATCAGCAACAGTTCTTGAGAAGGGCTAACTGTATTTGGACAAGGGTTGGGTGGTATAGAATTGGACTATGATCCAACTTAGAGATTATTAGTTGTCGTAAGATCACATAAAGTTTCTATGGATTGTGTGCTGATGTTTCACAGAATATCTTGATGAAACTGGTGGACATATATAGAATATTTTTTCTCAAGTCCTGTCAAAAGTTGTCCGTGTCCGTTGATAATAACGGTCTCACGAACACATTTTCATATTTTTTGGGAGCGAAATATGATGAAACCTTAGATTGAGTGTCTCTGTATCTTTTGATAACACATTCTTTACATATCTTGGTAATAGCACGTTTCTATATTCTAAATTGTTTAAGAAACGATAAAGATGTATCTGAAGTGACAGAATACAAATAATTTTATTACTTGTTGTTGGCATGGTTTATACATAAACACAATTGTATACATCATACAAAATTACTTGATAGCATCATGAATCTAAGTCTTGAAACCAACATTTTCCAAACACTTCAATCATCCACGTTGGATTCTAACAGTTTTCTGTTGTTGTTTTTCTCTTCTCTCAAATTTTAGAAGAGTTTTAGAAATCGATTCTAACGATAGTTGAACAAAGGTTTAACGTAGGAAATGTATATTTCATGTTTAAATTGTTATCGCTTTAAATAATAACCTCAAGTGTACCTCAACACATCTCATCTGCTTGTCTCATCTTAAGAGTTGTGGGTGGGAAGAGAAAGCTTTTAATCATGGATTAATCTTCTCGGTGAGGGGACTTAATCAAGTATTAATACTTGGTGAGGGATTTAGTCAAGTACTAATCTTCTCAGTGAGGGGACTTTTAGTTGAGTATTAATCTTCTCGGTGAGGGGACTTTTAATCAAGTATTAATCTTCTTGGTGAGGGAACTTTTAATCAAGTATTAATCTTCATGGTGAGGGGACTTTTAATCAAGTATTAATCTTCTTGGTGAAGGGGATTTAGTCAAGTACTAATCTTCTCAGTGAGGGGACTTTTAGTTGAGTATTAATCTTCTCGGTGAGGGACTTTAATCAAGTATTAATCTTCTTGGTGAGAACTTTTAATCAAGTATTAATCTTCATGGTGAGGGGACTTTTAATCAAGTATTAATCTTCTCGGTGAGGGGGCTTTTAATCATGTATTAATCTTCTCAGTGAGGGGACTTTTAATCATGTATTAATCTTTTCGGTGAAGGGACTTTTAGTCAAGTATTAATCTTTTCGGTGAGGGAACTTTTAGTCAAGTACTAATCTTCTTTTGATCATGTATTATCTTTTCAGTGGAACTGAGTGGTACCTAGATTTTATATTTAATTTTGGTTCAGAAACATTTCTATCTTCGGTTAACCTCCTAGAAATATGACGCCATATCACATGTATTTCACGTAAGAATACCACATTAACTAGATACAAAAGTTCTTTACACAACTGCTCCGAACAACACATATAGATAAATTAAAGCTGACTTCTTCACCATGGAAAGACCTGTGGTAACTAAATTGTATACAAGCTACTTACAAGCGATCACTTCTATTTTATTTATCACCCTTATAATGACCATACCCTTTTCCACCACCACCAAGCCCTATTCCTTTATCTAGAACCACACCAAACACAACCCTTCCATTGAGGTTCACCTTGGGCTTACCAAGGCTTGGCAACAGAAGACTTGAGAGCGAACCAGGGGACTGTTTCCTCCACTTAGCTGGATATTGATTCCCTTGCTTGGACCGTAGCCTCCACCATAACCACTGCTGCTATAACCTCCACCATAACCTCCACTGTTGTATCCTCCACCATAACCTCCACTGTTGTATCCTCCACCATAACCTCCACTGCTGTATCCTCCACCATAACCTCCGCTGCTGTATCCTTCGCCATAACCTCCGCTCGTTCCCCATCTGTTACTATTATAGGACCGCTCACGAGGTGGGGGCTGGTGGACCGGATTCTGGAGGGTATAAGACGTCTGAGCCTTGGAATAATTTGGAGCTGGAAGTGGATAATTAGAACGTCGAGGGGCGGGATGCGGAACCACACTAGGGCTGTAATCAGAGCTGCTCTCCTCCAAATTAACGTTATCAATGACATCAGACTTTATGATTGGAACGAAGGGTTGCTCACCGGATCTGTGGGGGCCCAAGCTCTGGACGTTTTTGTGACGTTTTATAGGGGTCGAATAAGGAGGAACCCATCCTCCAGGGATTTTCAAGTTTGAAACAAGCGCGTCATCAAGTAACTGAGGACCCTTTAAATCTCCATCTAGCGAGGATGAGGGAATGTTAATATTCGACTCATCTCTTGGTGGTGCGAAGACCACAAATTGAGGAGCGCCATTGCTAGCATTTCTTGAAGCCGCTATGACCTTAGACAACAAGGCCGATATCTCTGCGTCACTATTGTCCTCACCTTCTGGTACATCCTCGGGTTCAGACTGTGTCTTTTCTTTGTCGCCAACAACAAAATGCACGAAATACAAATCATCTTTGTCTTTGGGATTTGGACTAACTGAGTTGGAAATGTTGTCTGCTGCTACAAGAATGTCTTCTTTAGGTTTACCAGTTACAGCAACCGTCACGATGGATGAAGGCTGAAACCCTGGATCGAAACGACCTTGAAACTTCTCAGTTACCTGGAAAGTCCTGTCCTGTAAATAAAAGTATACTGACTTCTTCAAGTTCCATACAGTATACAGTTCCATAAGACATGCATACATTTACCTCTCAAAGTTCCATAAGACATGCATACATTTACTTCTCAAAGTTCCATAAGACATGCATACATTTACTTCTCAAAGTTCCATAAGACATGCATACATTTACTTCTCAAAGTTCCATAAGACATGCATACATTTACTTCTCAAAGTTCCATAAGACATGTATACAGTTACTTCTCAAAGTTTCATAAGACATGTATACATTTACTTCTCAAAGTTCCATAAGACATGTATATAGTTACTTCTCAAAGTTCCATAAGACATGCATACTTTTACTTCTCAAAGTTCCATAAAACATGTATACATTTACTTCTCAAAGTTCCATAAGACATGCATACATTTACTTCTCAAAGTTTCATAAGGCATGTTTACATTTACTTCTCAAAGTTCCATAAGACATGTATACAGTTAATTTTAAAAGTTCCATAAGACATGTATACAGTTAATTTTAAAAGTTCCATAAGACATGTATACAGTTACTTCTCAAAGTTCCATGAGACATGCATACATTTACTTCTCAAAGTTCATTAAGACATGCATACATTTACTTCTCAAAGTTCCATAAGACATGCATACATTTACTTCTCAAAGTTCCATAAGACATGTATACAGTTACTTCTCAAAGTTCCATAAGACATGTATACATTTACTTCTCAAAGTTCCATAAGACATGCATACATTTACTTCTCAAGTTCCATAAGACATGTATACATTTACTTCTCAAAGTTCCATAAACATGCATACATTTACTTCTCAAGTTCCATAAACGTATACAGTTACTTCTCAAAGTTCCATAAGACATGTATACATTTACTTCTCAAAGTTCCATAAGACATGCATTTACTTCTCAAAGTTCCATAAGACATGTATACATTTACTTCTCAAAATTCCATAAGACATGTATACATTTACTTCTCAAAGTTCCATAAGACATGCATACATTTACTTCTCAAAGTTCCATAAGACATGTATACATTTACTTCTCAAAGTTCCATAATACATGTATACAGTTACTTCTCAAGTTCCATAAACATGCATACTTTTACTTCTCAAAGTTCCATAAGACATGTATACAAAGTTCCATAGACATGCATACATTTACTTCTCATAAGATATGTATACATTTACTTCTCAAAGTTCCATAAACATGTATATAGTTACTTCTCAAAGTTCCATAGACATGTATACATTTACTTCTCAAAGTTCCATAAGACATGCATACATTTACTTCTCAAGTTCCATAAGACATGTATACATTTACTTCTCAAAGTTCCATAAGACATGTATACATTTACTTCTCAAAGTTCCATAAGACATGTATACATTTACTTCTCAAAGTTCCATAAGACATGTATACATTTACTTCTCAAAGTTCCATAAGACATGCATACATTTACTTCTCAAAGTTCCATAAGACATATTCATTTACTTCAAAGTTCCATAAGACATGCATACATTTACTTCTCAAAGTTCCATAAGACATGTATACATTTACTTCTCAAAGTTCCATAAGACATGTATACAGTTACTAAAAGTTCCATAAGACATGCATACATTTACTTCTCAAAGTTCATAAGACATGTATACATTACTTCTCAAAGTTCCATAAGACATGTATACATTTACTTCTCAAAGTTCCGTAGACATGTATACATTTACTTCTCAAAGTTCCATAAGACATGCATACATTTACTTCTCAAAGTTCCATAAGACATGTATACATTTACTTCTCAAAGTTCCATAAGACATGCATACATTTACTTCTCAAATTTCCATAAGACATGTATACATTTACTTCTCAAAGTTCCATAAGACATGCATACATTTACTTCTCAAAGTTCCATAAGATATGTATACAGTTACTTCTCAATTTTCTATGAGACGTGTATAAGACATGTATACAGTTACATGATTACTGATTAATAAAACAAAGTTTGTGATCCTTAAATTAACTCAATCTAAAGCTTTTGTTTCTGTTGTTTTCACTATCTCATTGTTTAACCAAAGTGATTATATTTTGTAAGTCATAGCTTTGAGTCACTGTATTGGAGATACAATTGACTCATCAGTGGAAGGAAAACAAACTCACCTTTATTGAGTCACTTCTTCCTCTGCCCATCACAGTCTCATCAGTGGAAGAAAACAAACTCACCTGTATTGACTCACTTCTTCCTCTGCCCATCACAGTCTCATCAGTGGAAGGAAAACAAACTCACCTGTATTGACTCACTTCTTCCTCTGCCCATCACAGTCTCATCAGTGGAAGGAAAACAAACTCACCTGTATTGAGTCACTTCTTCCTCTGCCCATCACAGTCTCATCAGTGGAAGGAAATCAAACTCACCTGTATTGACTCACTTCTTCCTCTGCCCATCACAGTCTCATCAGTGGAAAATCAAACTCACCTGTATTGACTCACTTCTTCCTCTGCCCATCACAGTCTCTGCATTAACCGCCCACGCTGCCACCTTCAAGTAACACAAACATTGTGTTAGATCTAACATAATCTCATATTTATTAAACCCCGTAAAAAAATCATAAATTGTACCATAGTTTCAAAGAAATTACATTTCAGAGATTTTCATGAAAGCAACTCTTCAAATGGATGGAGTTTAATCAAAGAGAATCTAAAACACACTAAGAAGTAGGATAATAGAAATAAATTGTAAGTTTAAAATAAGTAATTTTAATTTTTTAAATGTATGCGGTTTTACCTTATAACAGAAGTACTCAGTTTTGAGTAAACTATAATACATCATGTTTGGAGTAGGAAGATCAAACACTATAATAAACAGAGTAAAGAGTTCTCCTTACAGTGTGTCAAATGATATTATTTATAAAATTCAGGGTTTAATACCAGTCACTTCTCTTATACAGAAGTATAAAAAATGAAAAGTATACTTATATCAATTATACAATGCACGTGGCCTAAGAGCTCTAAGTGTCACAGTTTTATTGACATAACAGTGCATGCGTTAATGGAAAGATTTTACTTTTCTATTTCGTTAAACTGATGTAAACAGTTAAACAGCTCTCGTATAAGGAATAGTTACATAAATAACTGGCCCTATAGAGAGAAATAATTGTATTCCTCTTCTTTGGGTTTCTAGCCATTAGCGTTTCTGGTCTTCTGGTTGGAATACTAAATTGGATCATAAAGGAGTTCAACTTCTTTCAACATCCAAGTTTAACCGCTGGGCATATTTTCATAAATAGTTCTTTCACAGAGTGTAATTATGCCATCAATTGAACACTTTTTTCCATTTGCACACTGAGGTAACACTACACCCATTTAAACAATGTCCTTTATCTACTCTTTTATTCGGATAATCTACTCTTAGTACCCTTCCATTCAGACAATATCCTTCACCTACTCTTCCAAACAAACAATGACCTTCTCCTATTCTTTCATTCAGACAATATCCTTCACCTACTCTTCCATTCAAACAATGTCCTTCTCCTACCTTCCATTCAGACAATATCCTACCTACTCTTCCATTCAAACAATGTCCTTCTCTTATTCTTCCATTCAGACAATTTCCTTCACCAACTCTTCCATTCAGACAATGTCCTTCTCCTGTTCTTCCATTCAGACAATGTCCTTCTCCTAATCTTCTATTCAGACAATATCCTTCTCTTCACACGGGTTAAAATAATTCTGACATTTTAATAACGTTTTCACACGGGTTAAAATAATTCTGACATTTTAATAACGTTTTCACACGGGTTAAAATAATTCTGACATTTTAATAACGTTTTCACACGGGTTAAAATAATTCTGACATTTTAATAACGTTTTCACACGGGTTAAAATAATTCTGACATTTTAATAACGTTTTCACACGGGTTAAAATAATTCTGACATTTTAATAACGTTTTCACACGGGTTAAAATAATTCTGACATTTTAATAACGTTTTCACACGGGTTAAAATAATTCTGACATTTTAATAACGTTTTCACACGGGTTAAAATAATTCTGACATTTTAATAACGTTTTCACACGGGTTAAAATAATTCTGACATTTTAATAACGTTTTCACACGGGTTAAAATAATTCTGACATTTTAATAACGTTTTCACACGGGTTAAAATAATTCTGACATTTTAATAACGTTTTCACACGGGTTAAAATAATTCTGACATTTTAATAACGTTTTCACACGGGTTAAAATAATTCTGACATTTTAATAACGTTTTCACACGGGTTAAAATAATTCTGACATTTTAATAAC
This sequence comes from Tachypleus tridentatus, assembly GCF_004210375.1. Taxonomy (NCBI): domain Eukaryota; kingdom Metazoa; phylum Arthropoda; class Merostomata; order Xiphosura; family Limulidae; genus Tachypleus; species Tachypleus tridentatus. The sequence goes on along the minus strand of NC_134833.1, from coordinate 5,891,463 downwards.
GTTTTCACACGGGTTAAAATAATTCTGACATTTTAATAACGTTTTCACACGGGTTAAAATAATTCTGACATTTTAATAACGTTTTCACACGGGTTAAAATAATTCTGACATTTTAATAACGTTTTCACACGGGTTAAAATAATTCTGACATTTTAATAACGTTTTCACACGGGTTAAAATAATTCTGACATTTTAATAACGTTTTCACACGGGTTAAAATAATTCTGACATTTTAATAACGTTTTCACACGGGTTAAAATAATTCTGACATTTTAATAACGTTTTCACACGGGTTAAAATAATTCTGACATTTTAATAACGTTTTCACACGGGTTAAAATAATTCTGACATTTTAATAACGTTTTCACACGGGTTAAAATAATTCTGACATTTTAATAACGTTTTCACACGGGTTAAAATAATTCTGACATTTTAATAACGTTTTCACACGGGTTAAAATAATTCTGACATTTTAATAACGTTTTCACACGGGTTAAAATAATTCTGACATTTTAATAACGTTTTCACACGGGTTAAAATAATTCTGACATTTTAATAACGTTTTCACACGGGTTAAAATAATTCTGACATTTTAATAACGTTTTCACACGGGTTAAAATAATTCTGACATTTTAATAACGTTTTCACACGGGTTAAAATAATTCTGACATTTTAATAACGTTTTCACACGGGTTAAAATAATTCTGACATTTTAATAACGTTTTCACACGGGTTAAAATAATTCTGACATTTTAATAACGTTTTCACACGGGTTAAAATAATTCTGACATTTTAATAACGTTTTCACACGGGTTAAAATAATTCTGACATTTTAATAACGTTTTCACACGGGTTAAAAATAATTCTGACATTTTAATAACGTTCACACGGGTTAAAATAATTCTGACATTTTAATAACGTTTTCACACGGGTTAAAATAATTCTGACATTTTAATAACGTTTTCACACGGGTTAAAATAATTCTGACATTTTAATAACGTTTTCACACGGGTTAAAATAATTCTGACATTTTAATAACGTTTTCACACGGGTTAAAATAATTCTGACATTTTAATAACGTTTTCACACGGGTTAAAATAATTCTGACATTTTAATAACGTTTTCACACGGGTTAAAAATAATTCTGACATTTTAATAACGTTCACACGGGTTAAAATAATTCTGACATTTTAATAACGTTTTCACACGGGTTAAAATAATTCTGACATTTTAATAACGTTTTCACACGGGTTAAAATAATTCTGACATTTTAATAACGTTTTCACACGGGTTAAAATAATTCTGACATTTTAATAACGTTTTCACACGGGTTAAAATAATTCTGACATTTTAATAACGTTTTCACACGGGTTAAAATAATTCTGACATTTTAATAACGTTTTCACACGGGTTAAAATAATTCTGACATTTTAATAACGTTCACACGGGTTAAAATAATTCTGACATTTTAATAACGTTTTCACACGGGTTAAAATAATTCTGACATTTTAATAACGTTCACACGGGTTAAAATAATTCTGACATTTTAATAACGTTTTCACACGGGTTAAAATAATTCTGACATTTTAATAACGTTTTCACACGGGTTAAAAATAATTCTGACATTTTAATAACGTTCACACGGGTTAAAATAATTCTGACATTTTAATAACGTTTTCACACGGGTTAAAATAATTCTGACATTTTAATAACGTTTTCACACGGGTTAAAATAATTCTGACATTTTAATAACGTTTTCACACGGGTTAAAATAATTCTGACATTTTAATAACGTTTTCACACGGGTTAAAATAATTCTGACATTTTAATAACGTTTTCACACGGGTTAAAATAATTCTGACATTTTAATAACGTTTTCACACGGGTTAAAATAATTCTGACATTTTAATAACGTTTTCACACGGGTTAAAATAATTCTGACATTTTAATAACGTTTTCACACGGGTTAAAATAATTCTGACATTTTAATAACGTTTTCACACGGGTTAAAATAATTCTGACATTTTAATAACGTTTTCACACGGGTTAAAATAATTCTGACATTTTAATAACGTTTTCACACGGGTTAAAATAATTCTGACATTTTAATAACGTTTTCACACGGGTTAAAATAATTCTGACATTTTAATAGCGTTTTCACAAGGGTTAGAATAATTCTGACATTTTAATAATGTTTTCACAAGGGTTAAAATAATTCTGACATTTTAATAACGTTCAAACGGGTTAAAATAATTCTGACATTTTAATAACGTTTTCACACGGGTTAAAATAATTCTGACATTTTAATAACGTTTTCACAAGGGTTAAAATAATTCTGACATTTTAATAGCGTTTTCCACACGAAAATAATTCTGACATTTTAATAACGTTTTCACACGGGTTAAAATAATTCTGACATTTTAATAACGTTCACACGGATTAAAATAATTCTGACATTTTAATAACGTTTTCACACGGGTTAAGAATAATTCTAATTTTTTAATAACGTTTTCAAAAGGGTTAAAATAATTCTGACATTTTAATAACGTTTTCACAAGGGTTAAAATAATTCTGACATTTTAATAATGTTTTCACACGGGTTAAAATAATTCTGACATTTTAATAACGTTCAAACGGGTTAAAAAAATTCTGACATTTTAATAGCGTTTTCACAAGGGTTAGAATAATTCTGACATTTTAATAGCGTTCAAACGGGTTAAAATAATTCTGACATTTTAATAACGTTTTCACACGGGTTAAGTATAATTCTGATATTTTAATAACGTTTTCACAAGGGTTAAAATAATTCTGACATTTTAATAGCGTTTTCACACGGGTTAAAATAATTCTGACATTTTAATAACGTTCACACAGGTTAAAATAATTCTGACATTTTAATAGCGTTTTCACACGGGTTAAGTATAATTCTGATATTTTAATAACGTTTTCACAAGGGTTAAAATAATTCTGACATTTTAATAACGTTTTCACACGAGTTAAAAATAATTCCGACATTTTAAAAACGTTCACACGGGTTAAAATAATTCTGACATTTTAATAGCGTTTTCACAAGGGTTAAAATAATTCTGACATTTTAATAACGTTTTCACAAGGGTTAAAATAATTCTGACACTTTAATAACGTTTTTACAAGGGTTAAACCATTTCTGACATTTTAATAACGTTTTCACAAGGGTTAAAATAATTCTGACATTTTAATAATGTTTTCACACGGGTTAAAATAATTCTGACATTTTAATAACGTTCAAACGGGTTAAAATAATTCTGACATTTTAAAAACGTTCACATGGGTTAAAATAATTCTGACATTTTAATAGCGTTTCCACACGGGTTAAAATAATTCTGACATTTTAATAACGTTTTCACACGGGTTAAAATAATTCTGACATTTTAATAACGTTCACACGGGTTAAAATAATTCTGACATTTTATTAGCGTTTTCACAAGGGTTAAAATAATTCTGACATTTTAATAGCGTTTTCACAAGGGTTAAAATAATTCTGACATTTTAATAATGTTTTCACAAGGGTTAAAATAATTCTCACATTTTAATAACGTTCAAACGGGTTAAAATAATTCTGACATTTTAATAACGTTCACATGGGTTAAAATAATTCTGACATTTTAATAGCGTTTCCAAACGGGTTAAAATAATTCTGACATTTTAATAACGTTTTCACACGAGTTAAAAATAATTCCGACATTTTAAAAACGTTCACACGGGTTAAAATAATTCTGACATTTTAATAGCGTTTTCACAAGGGTTAAAATAATTCTGACATTTTAATAACGTTTTCATACGGGTTAAAATAATTCTGACATTTTAATAACGTTTTCACACAAATTAAAATAATTCTGACATTTTAATAACGTTCACATGGGTTAAAATAATTCTGACATTTTAATAGCGTTTTCACAAGGGTTAAAATAATTCTGACATTTTAATAATGTTTTCACAAGGTTTAAAATAATTCTGACATTTTAATAACGTTTTCACACGGGTTAAAATAATTCTGACATTTTAATAACGTTTTCACACGGGTTAAGTATAATTCTGACATTTTAATAACGTTCACACGGATTAAAATAATTCTGACATTTTAATAGCGTTTTCACAAGGGTTAAAATAATTCTGACATTTTAATAGCGTTTTCACAAGGGTTAAAATAATTCTGACATTTTAATAACGTTTTCACAACGGGTTAAAATAATTCTGACATTTTAATAACGTTCACACTGGTTAAAATAATTCTCACATTTTAATAACGTTTTCACACGGGTTAAAATAATTCTGACATTTTAATAACGTTTTCACACGGGTTAAAATAATTCTGACATTTTAATAACGCTTTCACACGGGTTAAAATAATTCTGACATTTTAATAACGTTCACACGGGTTAAAATAATTCTGACATTTTAATAACGTTTTCACACGGGTTAAAATAATTCTGACATTTTAATAACGTTTTCACACGGGTTAAAATAATTCTGACATTTTAATAACGTTTTCACACGGGTTAAAATAATTCTGACATTTTAATAACGTTTTCACACGGGTTAAAATAATTCTGACATTTTAATAACGTTTTCACACGGGTTAAAATAATTCTGACATTTTAATAACGTTTTCACACGGGTTAAAATAATTCTGACATTTTAATAACGTTTTCACACGGATTAAGAATAATTCTGACATTTTAATAACGTTTTCACACGGGTTAAAATAATTCTGACATTTTAATAACGTTTTCACACGGGTTAAAATAATTCTGACATTTTAATAACGTTTTCACACGGATTAAGAATAATTCTGACATTTTAATAACGTTTTCACACGGGTTAAAATAATTCTGACATTTTAATAACGTTTTCACACGGGTTAAAATAATTCTGACATTTTAATAACGTTTTCACACGGGTTAAAATAATTCTGACATTTTAATAACGTTTTCACACGGGTTAAAATAATTCTGACATTTTAATAACGTTTTCACACGGGTTAAAATAATTCTGACATTTTAATAACGTTTTCACACGGGTTAAAATAATTCTGACATTTTAATAACGTTTTCACACGGGTTAAAATAATTCTGACATTTTAATAACGTTTTCACACGGGTTAAAATAATTCTGACATTTTAATAACGTTTTCACACGGGTTAAAATAATTCTGACATTTTAATAACGTTTTCACACGGGTTAAAATAATTCTGACATTTTAATAACGTTCACACGGGTTAAAATAATTCTGACATTTTAATAACGTTTTCACACGGGTTAAAATAATTCTGACATTTTAATAACGTTTTCACACGGGTTAAAATAATTCTGACATTTTAATAACGTTTTCACACGGGTTAAAATAATTCTGACATTTTAATAACGTTTTCACACGGGTTAAAATAATTCTGACATTTTAATAACGTTTTCACACGGGTTAAAATAATTCTGACATTTTAATAACGTTCACACGGGTTAAAATAATTCTGACATTTTAATAACGTTTTCACACTTGTTAAAATAATTCTGACATTTTAATAACGTTTTCACACGGGTTAAAATAATTCTGACATTTTAATAACGTTTTCACACGGGTTAAAATAATTCTGACATTTTAATAACGTTTTCACACGGGTTAAAATAATTCTGACATTTTAATAACGTTTTCACACGGGTTAAAATAATTCTGACATTTTAATAACGTTTTCACACGGGTTAAAATAATTCTGACATTTTAATAACGTTTTCACACGGGTTAAAATAATTCTGACATTTTAATAACGTTTTCACACGGGTTAAAATAATTCTGACATTTTAATAACGTTTTCACACGGGTTAAAATAATTCTGACATTTTAATAACGTTTTCACACGGGTTAAAATAATTCTGACATTTTAATAACGTTTTCACACGGGTTAAAATAATTCTGACATTTTAATAACGTTTTCACACGGGTTAAAATAATTCTGACATTTTAATAACGTTTTCACACGGGTTAAAATAATTCTGACATTTTAATAACGTTTTCACACGGGTTAAAATAATTCTGACATTTTAATAACGTTCACACGGGTTAAAATAATTCTGACATTTTAATAACGTTTTCACACGGGTTAAAATAATTCTGACATTTTAATAACGTTTTCACACGGGTTAAAATAATTCTGACATTTTAATAACGTTTTCACACGGGTTAAAATAATTCTGACATTTTAATAACGTTTTCACACGGGTTAAAATAATTCTGACATTTTAATAACGTTTTCACACGGGTTAAAATAATTCTGACATTTTAATAACGTTTTCACACGGGTTAAAATAATTCTGACATTTTAATAACGTTTTCACACGGGTTAAAATAATTCTGACATTTTAATAACGTTTTCACACGGGTTAAAATAATTCTGACATTTTAATAACGTTTTCTAACGGGTTAAAATAATTCTGACATTTTAATAACGTTTTCACACGGGTTAAAATAATTCTGACATTTTAATAACGTTTTCACACGTTAAAATAATTCTGACATTTTAATAACGGGTTAAAATAATTCTGACATTTTAATAACGTTTTCACACGGGTTAAAATAATTCTGACATTTTAATAACGTTTTCACACGGGTTAAAATAATTCTGACATTTTAATAACGTTTTCACACGGGTTAAAATAATTCTGACATTTTAATAACGTTTTCACACGGGTTAAAATAATTCTGACATTTTAATAACGTTTTCACACGGGTTAAAATAATTCTGACATTTTAATAACGTTTTCACACGGGTTAAAATAATTCTGACATTTTAATAACGTTTTCACACGGGTTAAAATAATTCTGACATTTTAATAACGTTTTCACACGGGTTAAAATAATTCTGACATTTTAATAACGTTTTCACACGGGTTAAAATAATTCTGACATTTTAATAACGTTTTCACACGGGTTAAAATAATTCTGACATTTTAATAACGTTTTCACACGGGTTAAAATAATTCTGACATTTTAATAACGTTCACACGGGTTAAAATAATTCTGACATTTTAATAACGTTTTCACACGGGTTAAAATAATTCTGACATTTTAATAACGTTTTCACACGGGTTAAAATAATTCTGACATTTTAATAACGTTTTCACACGGGTTAAAATAATTCTGACATTTTAATAACGTTTTCACACGGGTTAAAATAATTCTGACATTTTAATAACGTTTTCACACGGGTTAAAATAATTCTGACATTTTAATAACGTTTTCACACGGGTTAAAATAATTCTGACATTTTAATAACGTTTTCACACGGGTTAAAATAATTCTGACATTTTAATAACGTTTTCACACGGGTTAAAATAATTCTGACATTTTAATAACGTTTTCACACGGGTTAAAATAATTCTGACATTTTAATAACGTTTTCACACGGGTTAAAATAATTCTGACATTTTAATAACGTTTTCACACGGGTTAAAATAATTCTGACATTTTAATAACGTTTTCACACGGGTTAAAATAATTCTGACATTTTAATAACGTTTTCACACGGGTTAAAATAATTCTGACATTTTAATAACGTTTTCACACGGGTTAAAATAATTCTGACATTTTAATAACGTTTTCACACGGGTTAAAATAATTCTGACATTTTAATAACGTTTTCACACGGGTTAAAATAATTCTGACATTTTAATAACGTTTTCACACGGGTTAAAATAATTCTGACATTTTAATAACGTTTTCACACGGGTTAAAATAATTCTGACATTTTAATAACGTTTTCACACGGGTTAAAATAATTCTGACATTTTAATAACGTTTTCACACGGGTTAAAATAATTCTGACATTTTAATAACGTTTTCACACGGGTTAAAATAATTCTGACATTTTAATAACGTTTTCACACGGGTTAAAATAATTCTGACATTTTAATAACGTTCACACGGGTTAAAATAATTCTGACATTTTAATAACGTTTTCACACGGGTTAAAATAATTCTGACATTTTAATAACGTTTTCACAAGGGTTAAAATAATTCTGACATTTTAATAACGTTTTCACACGGGTTAAAATAATTCTGACATTTTAATAACGTTTTCACACGGGTTAAAATAATTCTGACATTTTAATAACGTTTTCACACGGGTTAAAATAATTCTGACATTTTAATAACGTTTTCACACGGGTTAAAATAATTCTGACATTTTAATAACGTTTTCACACGGGTTAAAATAATTCTGACATTTTAATAACGTTTTCACACGGGTTAAAATAATTCTGACATTTTAATAACGTTTTCACACGGGTTAAAATAATTCTGACATTTTAATAACGTTTTCACACGGGTTAAAATAATTCTGACATTTTAATAACGTTTTCACACGGGTTAAAATAATTCTGACATTTTAATAACGTTTTCACAAGGGTTAAAATAATTCTGACATTTTAATAACGTTTTCACACGGGTTAAAATAATTCTGACATTTTAATAACGTTTTCACACGGGTTAAAATAATTCTGACATTTTAATAACGTTCACACGGGTTAAAATAATTCTGACATTTTAATAACGTTTTCACACGGGTTAAAATAATTCTGACATTTTAATAACGTTTTCACACGGGTTAAAATAATTCTGACATTTTAATAACGTTTTCACACGGGTTAAAATAATTCTGACATTTTAATAACGTTTTCACACGGGTTAAAATAATTCTGACATTTTAATAACGTTTTCACACGGGTTAAAATAATTCTGACATTTTAATAACGTTTTCACACGGGTTAAAATAATTCTGACATTTTAATAACGTTTTCACACGGGTTAAAATAATTCTGACATTTTAATAACGTTTTCACACGGGTTAAAATAATTCTGACATTTTAATAACGTTTTCACACGGGTTAAAATAATTCTGACATTTTAATAACGTTTTCACACGGGTTAAAATAATTCTGACATTTTAATAACGTTTTCACACGGGTTAAAATAATTCTGACATTTTAATAACGTTTTCACACGGGTTAAAATAATTCTGACATTTTAATAACGTTTTCACACGGGTTAAAATAATTCTGACATTTTAATAACGTTTTCACACGGGTTAAAATAATTCTGACATTTTAATAACGTTTTCACACGGGTTAAAATAATTCTGACATTTTAATAACGTTCACACGGGTTAAAATAATTCTGACATTTTAATAACGTTTTCACACGGGTTAAAATAATTCTGACATTTTAATAACGTTTTCACACGGGTTAAAATAATTCTGACATTTTAATAACGTTTTCACACGGGTTAAAAATAATTCTGACATTTTAATAACGTTCACACGGGTTAAAATAATTCTGACATTTTAATAACGTTTTCACACGGGTTAAAATAATTCTGACATTTTAATAACGTTTTCACACGGGTTAAAATAATTCTGACATTTTAATAACGTTTTCACACGGGTTAAAATAATTCTGACATTTTAATAACGTTTTCACACGGGTTAAAATAATTCTGACATTTTAATAACGTTTTCACACGGGTTAAAATAATTCTGACATTTTAATAACGTTTTCACACGGGTTAAAATAATTCTGACATTTTAATAACGTTTTCACACGGGTTAAAATAATTCTGACATTTTAATAACGTTTTCACACGGGTTAAAATAATTCTGACATTTTAATAACGTTTTCACACGGGTTAAAATAATTCTGACATTTTAATAACGTTTTCACACGGGTTAAAATAATTCTGACATTTTAATAACGTTTTCACACGGGTTAAAATAATTCTGACATTTTAATAACGTTTTCACACGGGTTAAAATAATTCTGACATTTTAATAACGTTTTCACACGGGTTAAAATAATTCTGACATTTTAATAACGTTTTCACACGGGTTAAAATAATTCTGACATTTTAATAACGTTTTCACACGGGTTAAAATAATTCTGACATTTTAATAACGTTTTCACACGGGTTAAAATAATTCTGACATTTTAATAACGTTCACACGGGTTAAAATAATTCTGACATTTTAATAACGTTTTCACACGGGTTAAAATAATTCTGACATTTTAATAACGTTTTCACACGGGTTAAAATAATTCTGACATTTTAATAACGTTTTCACACGGGTTAAAATAATTCTGACATTTTAATAACGTTTTCACACGGGTTAAAATAATTCTGACATTTTAATAACGTTTTCACACGGGTTAAAATAATTCTGACATTTTAATAACGTTTTCACACGGGTTAAAATAATTCTGACATTTTAATAACGTTTTCACACGGGTTAAAATAATTCTGACATTTTAATAACGTTTTCACACGGGTTAAAATAATTCTGACATTTTAATAACGTTTTCACACGGGTTAAAATAATTCTGACATTTTAATAACGTTTTCACACGGGTTAAAATAATTCTGACATTTTAATAACGTTTTCACACGGGTTAAAATAATTCTGACATTTTAATAACGTTTTCACACGGGTTAAAATAATTCTGACATTTTAATAACGTTTTCACACGGGTTAAAATAATTCTGACATTTTAATAACGTTTTCACACGGGTTAAAATAATTCTGACATTTTAATAACGTTTTCACACGGGTTAAAATAATTCTGACATTTTAATAACGTTTTCACACGGGTTAAAATAATTCTGACATTTTAATAACGTTTTCACACGGGTTAAAATAATTCTGACATTTTAATAACGTTTTCACACGGTTAAAATAATTCTGACATTTTAATAACGTTTTCACACGGGTTAAAATAATTCTGACATTTTAATAACGTTTTCACACGGGTTAAAATAATTCTGACATTTTAATAACGTTTTCACACGGGTTAAAATAATTCTGACATTTTAATAACGTTTTCACACGGGTTAAAATAATTCTGACATTTTAATAACGTTCACACGGGTTAAAATAATTCTGACATTTTAATAACGTTTTCACACGGGTTAAAATAATTCTGACATTTTAATAACGTTAAAATAATTTCACACGGGTTAAAATAATTCTGACATTTTAATAACGTTTTCACACGGGTTAAAATAATTCTGACATTTTAATAACGTTTTCACACGGGTTAAAATAATTCTGACATTTTAATAACGTTTTCACACGGGTTAAAATAATTCTGACATTTTAATAACGTTTTCACACGGGTTAAAATAATTCTGACATTTTAATAACGTTTTCACACGGGTTAAAATAATTCTGACATTTTAATAACGTTTTCACACGGGTTAAAATAATTCTGACATTTTAATAACGTTTTCACACGGGTTAAAATAATTCTGACATTTTAATAACGTTTTCACACGGGTTAAAATAATTCTGACATTTTAATAACGTTTTCACACGGGTTAAAATAATTCTGACATTTTAATAACGTTTTCACACGGGTTAAAATAATTCTGACATTTTAATAACGTTTTCACACGGGTTAAAATAATTCTGACATTTTAATAACGTTTTCACACGGGTTAAAATAATTCTGACATTTTAATAACGTTTTCACACGGGTTAAAATAATTCTGACATTTTAATAACGTTTTCACACGGGTTAAAATAATTCTGACATTTTAATAACGTTTTCACACGGGTTAAAATAATTCTGACATTTTAATAACGTTTTCACACGGGTTAAAATAATTCTGACATTTTAATAACGTTTTCACACGGGTTAAAATAATTCTGACATTTTAATAACGTTTTCACACGGGTTAAAATAATTCTGACATTTTAATAACGTTTTCACACGGGTTAAAATAATTCTGACATTTTAATAACGTTTTCACACGGGTTAAAATAATTCTGACATTTTAATAACGTTTTCACACGGGTTAAAATAATTCTGACATTTTAATAACGTTTTCACACGGGTTAAAATAATTCTGACATTTTAATAACGTTTTCACACGGGTTAAAATAATTCTGACATTTTAATAACGTTTTCACACGGGTTAAAATAATTCTGACATTTTAATAACGTTTTCACACGGGTTAAAATAATTCTGACATTTTAATAACGTTTTCACACGGGTTAAAATAATTCTGACATTTTAATAACGTTTTCACACGGGTTAAAATAATTCTGACATTTTAATAACGTTTTCACACGGGTTAAAATAATTCTGACATTTTAATAACGTTTTCACACGGGTTAAAATAATTCTGACATTTTAATAACGTTTTCACACGGGTTAAAATAATTCTGACATTTTAATAACGTTTTCACACGGGTTAAAATAATTCTGACATTTTAATAACGTTTTCACACGGGTTAAAATAATTCTGACATTTTAATAACGTTTTCACACGGGTTAAAATAATTCTGACATTTTAATAACGTTTTCACACGGGTTAAAATAATTCTGACATTTTAATAACGTTTTCACACGGGTTAAAATAATTCTGACATTTTAATAACGTTTTCACACGGGTTAAAATAATTCTGACATTTTAATAACGTTTTCACACGGGTTAAAATAATTCTGACATTTTAATAACGTTTTCACACGGGTTAAAATAATTCTGACATTTTAATAACGTTTTCACACGGGTTAAAATAATTCTGACATTTTAATAACGTTTTCACACGGGTTAAAATAATTCTGACATTTTAATAACGTTTTCACACGGGTTAAAATAATTCTGACATTTTAATAACGTTTTCACACGGGTTAAAATAATTCTGACATTTTAATAACGTTTTCACACGGGTTAAAATAATTCTGACATTTTAATAACGTTTTCACACGGGTTAAAATAATTCTGACATTTTAATAACGTTTTCACACGGGTTAAAATAATTCTGACATTTTAATAACGTTTTCACACGGGTTAAAATAATTCTGACATTTTAATAACGTTTTCACACGGGTTAAAATAATTCTGACATTTTAATAACGTTTTCACACGGGTTAAAATAATTCTGACATTTTAATAACGTTCACACGGGTTAAAATAATTCTGACATTTTAATAACGTTTTCACACGGGTTAAAATAATTCTGACATTTTAATAACGTTCACACGGGTTAAAATAATTCTGACATTTTAATAACGTTTTCACACGGGTTAAAATAATTCTGACATTTTAATAACGTTCACACGGGTTAAAATAATTCTGACATTTTAATAACGTTTTCACACGGGTTAAAATAATTCTGACATTTTAATAACGTTTTCACACGGGTTAAAATAATTCTGACATTTTAATAACGTTTTCACACGGGTTAAAATAATTCTGACATTTTAATAACGTTTTCACACGGGTTAAAAATAATTCTGACATTTTAATAACGTTTTCACACGGGTTAAAATAATTCTGACATTTTAATAACGTTTTCACACGGGTTAAAATAATTCTGACATTTTAATAACGTTTTCACACGGGTTAAAATAATTCTGACATTTTAATAACGTTTTCACACGGGTTAAAATAATTCTGACATTTTAATAACGTTTTCACACGGGTTAAAATAATTCTGACATTTTAATAACGTTTTCACACGGGTTAAAATAATTCTGACATTTTAATAACGTTTTCACACGGGTTAAAATAATTCTGACATTTTAATAACGTTTTCACACGGGTTAAAATAATTCTGACATTTTAATAACGTTTTCACACGGGTTAAAATAATTCTGACATTTTAATAACGTTTTCACACGGGTTAAAATAATTCTGACATTTTAATAACGTTTTCACACGGGTTAAAATAATTCTGACATTTTAATAACGTTTTCACACGGGTTAAAATAATTCTGACATTTTAATAACGTTTTCACACGGGTTAAAATAATTCTGACATTTTAATAACGTTTTCACACGGGTTAAAATAATTCTGACATTTTAATAACGTTTTCACACGGGTTAAAATAATTCTGACATTTTAATAACGTTTTCACACGGGTTAAAATAATTCTGACATTTTAATAACGTTTTCACACGGGTTAAAATAATTCTGACATTTTAATAACGTTTTCACACGGGTTAAAATAATTCTGACATTTTAATAACGTTTTCACACGGGTTAAAATAATTCTGACATTTTAATAACGTTTTCACACGGGTTAAAATAATTCTGACATTTTAATAACGTTTTCACACGGGTTAAAATAATTCTGACATTTTAATAACGTTTTCACACGGGTTAAAAATAATTCTGACATTTTAATAACGTTCACACGGGTTAAAATAATTCTGACATTTTAATAACGTTTTCACACGGGTTAAAATAATTCTGACATTTTAATAACGTTTTCACACGGGTTAAAATAATTCTGACATTTTAATAACGTTTTCACACGGGTTAAAATAATTCTGACATTTTAATAACGTTTTCACACGGGTTAAAATAATTCTGACATTTTAATAACGTTTTCACACGGGTTAAAATAATTCTGACATTTTAATAACGTTTTCACACGGGTTAAAATAATTCTGACATTTTAATAACGTTTTCACACGGGTTAAAATAATTCTGACATTTTAATAACGTTTTCACACGGGTTAAAATAATTCTGACATTTTAATAACGTTCACACGGGTTAAAATAATTCTGACATTTTAATAACGTTTTCACACGGGTTAAAATAATTCTGACATTTTAATAACGTTTTCACACGGGTTAAAATAATTCTGACATTTTAATAACGTTTTCACACGGGTTAAAATAATTCTGACATTTTAATAACGTTTTCACACGGGTTAAAATAATTCTGACATTTTAATAACGTTTTCACACGGGTTAAAATAATTCTGACATTTTAATAACGTTTTCACACGGGTTAAAATAATTCTGACATTTTAATAACGTTTTCACACGGGTTAAAATAATTCTGACATTTTAATAACGTTTTCACACGGGTTAAAATAATTCTGACATTTTAATAACGTTTTCACACGGGTTAAAATAATTCTGACATTTTAATAACGTTTTCACACGGGTTAAAATAATTCTGACATTTTAATAACGTTTTCACACGGGTTAAAATAATTCTGACATTTTAATAACGTTTTCACACGGGTTAAAATAATTCTGACATTTTAATAACGTTTTCACACGGGTTAAAATAATTCTGACATTTTAATAACGTTTTCACACGGGTTAAAATAATTCTGACATTTTAATAACGTTTTCACACGGGTTAAAATAATTCTGACATTTTAATAACGTTTTCACACGGGTTAAAATAATTCTGACATTTTAATAACGTTTTCACACGGGTTAAAATAATTCTGACATTTTAATAACGTTTTCACACGGGTTAAAATAATTCTGACATTTTAATAACGTTTTCACACGGGTTAAAATAATTCTGACATTTTAATAACGTTTTCACACGGGTTAAAATAATTCTGACATTTTAATAACGTTTTCACACGGGTTAAAATAATTCTGACATTTTAATAACGTTTTCACACGGGTTAAAATAATTCTGACATTTTAATAACGTTTTCACACGGGTTAAAATAATTCTGACATTTTAATAACGTTTTCACACGGGTTAAAATAATTCTGACATTTTAATAACGTTTTCACACGGGTTAAAATAATTCTGACATTTTAATAACGTTTTCACACGGGTTAAAATAATTCTGACATTTTAATAACGTTTTCACACGGGTTAAAATAATTCTGACATTTTAATAACGTTTTCACACGGGTTAAAATAATTCTGACATTTTAATAACGTTTTCACACGGGTTAAAATAATTCTGACATTTTAATAACGTTTTCACACGGGTTAAAATAATTCTGACATTTTAATAACGTTTTCACACGGGTTAAAATAATTCTGACATTTTAATAACGTTTTCACACGGGTTAAAATAATTCTGACATTTTAATAACGTTTTCACACGGGTTAAAATAATTCTGACATTTTAATAACGTTTTCATTTTAATAACGTTTTTCACACGGGTTAAAATAATTCTGACATTTTAATAACGTTTTCACACGGGTTAAAATAATTCTGACATTTTAATAACGTTTTCACACGGGTTAAAATAATTCTGACATTTTAATAACGTTTTCACACGGGTTAAAATAATTCTGACATTTTAATAACGTTTTCACACGGGTTAAAATAATTCTGACATTTTAATAACGTTTTCACACGGGTTAAAATAATTCTGACATTTTAATAACGTTTTCACACGGGTTAAAATAATTCTGACATTTTAATAACGTTTTCACACGGGTTAAAATAATTCTGACATTTTAATAACGTTTTCACACGGGTTAAAATAATTCTGACATTTTAATAACGTTTTCACACGGGTTAAAATAATTCTGACATTTTAATAACGTTTTCACACGGGTTAAAATAATTCTGACATTTTAATAACGTTTTCACACGGGTTAAAATAATTCTGACATTTTAATAACGTTTTCACACGGGTTAAAATAATTCTGACATTTTAATAACGTTTTCACACGGGTTAAAATAATTCTGACATTTTAATAACGTTTTCACACGGGTTAAAATAATTCTGACATTTTAATAACGTTTTCACACGGGTTAAAATAATTCTGACATTTTAATAACGTTTTCACACGGGTTAAAATAATTCTGACATTTTAATAACGTTTTCACACGGGTTAAAATAATTCTGACATTTTAATAACGTTTTCACACGGGTTAAAATAATTCTGACATTTTAATAACGTTTTCACACGGGTTAAAATAATTCTGACATTTTAATAACGTTTTCACACGGGTTAAAATAATTCTGACATTTTAATAACGTTTTCACACGGGTTAAAATAATTCTGACATTTTAATAACGTTTTCACACGGGTTAAAATAATTCTGACATTTTAATAACGTTTTCACACGGGTTAAAATAATTCTGACATTTTAATAACGTTTTCACACGGGTTAAAATAATTCTGACATTTTAATAACGTTTTCACACGGGTTAAAATAATTCTGACATTTTAATAACGTTTTCACACGGGTTAAAATAATTCTGACATTTTAATAACGTTTTCACACGGGTTAAAATAATTCTGACATTTTAATAACGTTTTCACACGGGTTAAAATAATTCTGACATTTTAATAACGTTTTCACACGGGTTAAAATAATTCTGACATTTTAATAACGTTTTCACACGGGTTAAAATAATTCTGACATTTTAATAACGTTCACACGGGTTAAAATAATTCTGACATTTTAATAACGTTTTCACACGGGTTAAAATAATTCTGACATTTTAATAACGTTTTCACACGGGTTAAAATAATTCTGACATTTTAATAACGTTTTCACACGGGTTAAAATAATTCTGACATTTTAATAACGTTTTCACACGGGTTAAAATAATTCTGACATTTTAATAACGTTTTCACACGGGTTAAAATAATTCTGACATTTTAATAACGTTTTCACACGGGTTAAAATAATTCTGACATTTTAATAACGTTTTCACACGGGTTAAAATAATTCTGACATTTTAATAACGTTTTCACACGGGTTAAAATAATTCTGACATTTTAATAACGTTTTCACACGGGTTAAAATAATTCTGACATTTTAATAACGTTTTCACACGGGTTAAAATAATTCTGACATTTTAATAACGTTTTCACACGGGTTAAAATAATTCTGACATTTTAATAACGTTTTCACACGGGTTAAAATAATTCTGACATTTTAATAACGTTTTCACACGGGTTAAAATAATTCTGACATTTTAATAACGTTTTCACACGGGTTAAAATAATTCTGACATTTTAATAACGTTTTCACACGGGTTAAAATAATTCTGACATTTTAATAACGTTTTCACACGGGTTAAAATAATTCTGACATTTTAATAACGTTTTCACACGGGTTAAAATAATTCTGACATTTTAATAACGTTTTCACACGGGTTAAAATAATTCTGACATTTTAATAACGTTTTCACACGGGTTAAAATAATTCTGACATTTTAATAACGTTTTCACACGGGTTAAAATAATTCTGACATTTTAATAACGTTTTCACACGGGTTAAAATAATTCTGACATTTTAATAACGTTTTCACACGGGTTAAAATAATTCTGACATTTTAATAACGTTTTCACACGGGTTAAAATAATTCTGACATTTTAATAACGTTTTCACACGGGTTAAAATAATTCTGACATTTTAATAACGTTTTCACACGGGTTAAAATAATTCTGACATTTTAATAACGTTTTCACACGGGTTAAAATAATTCTGACATTTTAATAACGTTTTCACACGGGTTAAAATAATTCTGACATTTTAATAACGTTTTCACACGGGTTAAAATAATTCTGACATTTTAATAACGTTTTCACACGGGTTAAAATAATTCTGACATTTTAATAACGTTTTCACACGGGTTAAAATAATTCTGACATTTTAATAACGTTCACACGGGTTAAAATAATTCTGACATTTTAATAACGTTTTCACACGGGTTAAAATAATTCTGACATTTTAATAACGTTTTCACACGGGTTAAAATAATTCTGACATTTTAATAACGTTTTCACACGGGTTAAAATAATTCTGACATTTTAATAACGTTTTCACACGGGTTAAAATAATTCTGACATTTTAATAACGTTTTCACACGGGTTAAAATAATTCTGACATTTTAATAACGTTTTCACACGGGTTAAAATAATTCTGACATTTTAATAACGTTTTCACACGGGTTAAAATAATTCTGACATTTTAATAACGTTTTCACACGGGTTAAAATAATTCTGACATTTTAATAACGTTTTCACACGGGTTAAAATAATTCTGACATTTTAATAACGTTTTCACACGGGTTAAAATAATTCTGACATTTTAATAACGTTTTCACACGGGTTAAAATAATTCTGACATTTTAATAACGTTTTCACACGGGTTAAAATAATTCTGACATTTTAATAACGTTTTCACACGGGTTAAAATAATTCTGACATTTTAATAACGTTTTCACACGGGTTAAAATAATTCTGACATTTTAATAACGTTTTCACACGGGTTAAAATAATTCTGACATTTTAATAACGTTTTCACACGGGTTAAAATAATTCTGACATTTTAATAACGTTTTCACACGGGTTAAAATAATTCTGACATTTTAATAACGTTTTCACACGGGTTAAAATAATTCTGACATTTTAATAACGTTTTCACACGGGTTAAAATAATTCTGACATTTTAATAACGTTTTCACACGGGTTAAAATAATTCTGACATTTTAATAACGTTTTCACACGGGTTAAAATAATTCTGACATTTTAATAACGTTTTCACACGGGTTAAAATAATTCTGACATTTTAATAACGTTTTCACACGGGTTAAAATAATTCTGACATTTTAATAACGTTTTCACACGGGTTAAAATAATTCTGACATTTTAATAACGTTTTCACACGGGTTAAAAATAATTCTGACATTTTAATAACGTTCACACGGGTTAAAATAATTCTGACATTTTAATAACGTTTTCACACGGGTTAAAATAATTCTGACATTTTAATAACGTTTTCACACGGGTTAAAATAATTCTGACATTTTAATAACGTTTTCACACGGGTTAAAATAATTCTGACATTTTAATAACGTTTTCACACGGGTTAAAATAATTCTGACATTTTAATAACGTTTTCACACGGGTTAAAATAATTCTGACATTTTAATAACGTTTTCACACGGGTTAAAATAATTCTGACATTTTAATAACGTTTTCACACGGGTTAAAATAATTCTGACATTTTAATAACGTTTTCACACGGGTTAAAATAATTCTGACATTTTAATAACGTTTTCACACGGGTTAAAATAATTCTGACATTTTAATAACGTTCACACGGGTTAAAATAATTCTGACATTTTAATAACGTTTTCACACGGGTTAAAATAATTCTGACATTTTAATAACGTTTTCACACGGGTTAAAATAATTCTGACATTTTAATAACGTTTTCACACGGGTTAAAATAATTCTGACATTTTAATAACGTTTTCACACGGGTTAAAATAATTCTGACATTTTAATAACGTTTTCACACGGGTTAAAATAATTCTGACATTTTAATAACGTTTTCACACGGGTTAAAATAATTCTGACATTTTAATAACGTTTTCACACGGGTTAAAATAATTCTGACATTTTAATAACGTTTTCACACGGGTTAAAATAATTCTGACATTTTAATAACGTTTTCACACGGGTTAAAATAATTCTGACATTTTAATAACGTTTTCACACGGGTTAAAATAATTCTGACATTTTAATAACGTTTTCACACGGGTTAAAATAATTCTGACATTTTAATAACGTTTTCACACGGGTTAAAATAATTCTGACATTTTAATAACGTTTTCACACGGGTTAAAATAATTCTGACATTTTAATAACGTTTTCACACGGGTTAAAATAATTCTGACATTTTAATAACGTTTTCACACGGGTTAAAATAATTCTGACATTTTAATAACGTTTTCACACGGGTTAAAATAATTCTGACATTTTAATAACGTTTTCACACGGGTTAAAATAATTCTGACATTTTAATAACGTTTTCACACGGGTTAAAATAATTCTGACATTTTAATAACGTTTTCACACGGGTTAAAATAATTCTGACATTTTAATAACGTTTTCACACGGGTTAAAATAATTCTGACATTTTAATAACGTTTTCACACGGGTTAAAATAATTCTGACATTTTAATAACGTTTTCACACGGGTTAAAATAATTCTGACATTTTAATAACGTTTTCACACGGGTTAAAATAATTCTGACATTTTAATAACGTTTTCACACGGGTTAAAATAATTCTGACATTTTAATAACGTTTTCACACGGGTTAAAATAATTCTGACATTTTAATAACGTTTTCACACGGGTTAAAATAATTCTGACATTTTAATAACGTTTTCACACGGGTTAAAATAATTCTGACATTTTAATAACGTTTTCACACGGGTTAAAATAATTCTGACATTTTAATAACGTTTTCACACGGGTTAAAATAATTCTGACATTTTAATAACGTTTTCACACGGGTTAAAATAATTCTGACATTTTAATAACGTTTTCACACGGGTTAAAATAATTCTGACATTTTAATAACGTTTTCACACGGGTTAAAATAATTCTGACATTTTAATAACGTTTTCACACGGGTTAAAATAATTCTGACATTTTAATAACGTTTTCACACGGGTTAAAATAATTCTGACATTTTAATAACGTTTTCACACGGGTTAAAATAATTCTGACATTTTAATAACGTTTTCACACGGGTTAAAATAATTCTGACATTTTAATAACGTTTTCACACGGGTTAAAATAATTCTGACATTTTAATAACGTTTTCACACGGGTTAAAATAATTCTGACATTTTAATAACGTTTTCACACGGGTTAAAATAATTCTGACATTTTAATAACGTTTTCACACGGGTTAAAATAATTCTGACATTTTAATAACGTTTTCACACGGGTTAAAATAATTCTGACATTTTAATAACGTTTTCACACGGGTTAAAATAATTCTGACATTTTAATAACGTTTTCACACGGGTTAAAATAATTCTGACATTTTAATAACGTTTTCACACGGGTTAAAATAATTCTGACATTTTAATAACGTTTTCACACGGGTTAAAATAATTCTGACATTTTAATAACGTTTTCACACGGGTTAAAATAATTCTGACATTTTAATAACGTTTTCACACGGGTTAAAATAATTCTGACATTTTAATAACGTTTTCACACGGGTTAAAATAATTCTGACATTTTAATAACGTTTTCACACGGGTTAAAATAATTCTGACATTTTAATAACGTTTTCACACGGGTTAAAATAATTCTGACATTTTAATAACGTTTTCACACGGGTTAAAATAATTCTGACATTTTAATAACGTTTTCACACGGGTTAAAATAATTCTGACATTTTAATAACGTTTTCACACGGGTTAAAATAATTCTGACATTTTAATAACGTTTTCACACGGGTTAAAATAATTCTGACATTTTAATAACGTTTTCACACGGGTTAAAATAATTCTGACATTTTAATAACGTTTTCACACGGGTTAAAATAATTCTGACATTTTAATAACGTTTTCACACGGGTTAAAATAATTCTGACATTTTAATAACGTTTTCACACGGGTTAAAATAATTCTGACATTTTAATAACGTTTTCACACGGGTTAAAATAATTCTGACATTTTAATAACGTTTTCACACGGGTTAAAATAATTCTGACATTTTAATAACGTTTTCACACGGGTTAAAATAATTCTGACATTTTAATAACGTTTTCACACGGGTTAAAATAATTCTGACATTTTAATAACGTTTTCACACGGGTTAAAATAATTCTGACATTTTAATAACGTTCACACGGGTTAAAATAATTCTGACATTTTAATAACGTTTTCACACGGGTTAAAATAATTCTGACATTTTAATAACGTTTTCACACGGGTTAAAATAATTCTGACATTTTAATAACGTTTTCACACGGGTTAAAATAATTCTGACATTTTAATAACGTTTTCACACGGGTTAAAATAATTCTGACATTTTAATAACGTTTTCACACGGGTTAAAATAATTCTGACATTTTAATAACGTTTTCACACGGGTTAAAATAATTCTGACATTTTAATAACGTTTTCACACGGGTTAAAATAATTCTGACATTTTAATAACGTTTTCACACGGGTTAAAATAATTCTGACATTTTAATAACGTTTTCACACGGGTTAAAATAATTCTGACATTTTAATAACGTTCACACGGGTTAAAATAATTCTGACATTTTAATAACGTTTTCACACGGGTTAAAATAATTCTGACATTTTAATAACGTTTTCACACGGGTTAAAATAATTCTGACATTTTAATAACGTTTTCACACGGGTTAAAATAATTCTGACATTTTAATAACGTTTTCACACGGGTTAAAATAATTTGACATTTTAATAACGACATTTTAATAACGTTTTAACACGGGTTAAAATAATTCTGACATTTTAATAACGTTTTCACACGGGTTAAAATAATTCTGACATTTTAATAACGTTTTCACACGGGTTAAAATAATTCTGACATTTTAATAACGTTTTCACACGGGTTAAAATAATTCTGACATTTTAATAACGTTTTCACACGGGTTAAAATAATTCTGACATTTTAATAACGTTTTCACACGGGTTAAAATAATTCTGACATTTTAATAACGTTTTCACACGGGTTAAAATAATTCTGACATTTTAATAACGTTCACACGGGTTAAAATAATTCTGACATTTTAATAACGTTTTCACACGGGTTAAAATAATTCTGACATTTTAATAACGTTTTCACACGGGTTAAAATAATTCTGACATTTTAATAACGTTTTCACACGGGTTAAAATAATTCTGACATTTTAATAACGTTTTCACACGGGTTAAAATAATTCTGACATTTTAATAACGTTTTCACACGGGTTAAAATAATTCTGACATTTTAATAACGTTTTCACACGGGTTAAAATAATTCTGACATTTTAATAACGTTTTCACACGGGTTAAAATAATTCTGACATTTTAATAACGTTTTCACACGGGTTAAAATAATTCTGACATTTTAATAACGTTTTCACACGGGTTAAAATAATTCTGACATTTTAATAACGTTTTCACACGGGTTAAAATAATTCTGACATTTTAATAACGTTCACACGGGTTAAAATAATTCTGACATTTTAATAACGTTTTCACACGGGTTAAAATAATTCTGACATTTTAATAACGTTTTCACACGGGTTAAAATAATTCTGACATTTTAATAACGTTTTCACACGGGTTAAAATAATTCTGACATTTTAATAACGTTTTCACACGGGTTAAAATAATTCTGACATTTTAATAACGTTTTCACACGGGTTAAAATAATTCTGACATTTTAATAACGTTTTCACACGGGTTAAAATAATTCTGACATTTTAATAACGTTTTCACACGGGTTAAAATAATTCTGACATTTTAATAACGTTTTCACACGGGTTAAAATAATTCTGACATTTTAATAACGTTTTCACACGGGTTAAAATAATTCTGACATTTTAATAACGTTTTCACACGGGTTAAAATAATTCTGACATTTTAATAACGTTTTCACACGGGTTAAAATAATTCTGACATTTTAATAACGTTTTCACACGGGTTAAAATAATTCTGACATTTTAATAACGTTTTCACACGGGTTAAAATAATTCTGACATTTTAATAACGTTTTCACACGGGTTAAAATAATTCTGACATTTTAATAACGTTTTCACACGGGTTAAAATAATTCTGACATTTTAATAACGTTTTCACACGGGTTAAAATAATTCTGACATTTTAATAACGTTTTCACACGGGTTAAAATAATTCTGACATTTTAATAACGTTTTCACACGGGTTAAAATAATTCTGACATTTTAATAACGTTTTCACACGGGTTAAAATAATTCTGACATTTTAATAACGTTTTCACACGGGTTAAAATAATTCTGACATTTTAATAACGTTTTCACACGGGTTAAAATAATTCTGACATTTTAATAACGTTTTCACACGGGTTAAAATAATTCTGACATTTTAATAACGTTTTCACACGGGTTAAAATAATTCTGACATTTTAATAACGTTTTCACACGGGTTAAAATAATTCTGACATTTTAATAACGTTTTCACACGGGTTAAAATAATTCTGACATTTTAATAACGTTTTCACACGGGTTAAAATAATTCTGACATTTTAATAACGTTTTCACACGGGTTAAAATAATTCTGACATTTTAATAACGTTTTCACACGGGTTAAAATAATTCTGACATTTTAATAACGTTTTCACACGGGTTAAAATAATTCTGACATTTTAATAACGTTTTCACACGGGTTAAAATAATTCTGACATTTTAATAACGTTTTCACACGGGTTAAAATAATTCTGACATTTTAATAACGTTTTCACACGGGTTAAAATAATTCTGACATTTTAATAACGTTTTCACACGGGTTAAAATAATTCTGACATTTTAATAACGTTTTCACACGGGTTAAAATAATTCTGACATTTTAATAACGTTTTCACACGGGTTAAAATAATTCTGACATTTTAATAACGTTTTCACACGGGTTAAAATAATTCTGACATTTTAATAACGTTTTCACACGGGTTAAAATAATTCTGACATTTTAATAACGTTTTCACACGGGTTAAAATAATTCTGACATTTTAATAACGTTTTCACACGGGTTAAAATAATTCTGACATTTTAATAACGTTCACACGGGTTAAAATAATTCTGACATTTTAATAACGTTTTCACACGGGTTAAAATAATTCTGACATTTTAATAACGTTTTCACACGGGTTAAAATAATTCTGACATTTTAATAACGTTTTCACACGGGTTAAAATAATTCTGACATTTTAATAACGTTTTCACACGGGTTAAAATAATTCTGACATTTTAATAACGTTTTCACACGGGTTAAAATAATTCTGACATTTTAATAACGTTTTCACACGGGTTAAAATAATTCTGACATTTTAATAACGTTTTCACACGGGTTAAAATAATTCTGACATTTTAATAACGTTTTCACACGGGTTAAAATAATTCTGACATTTTAATAACGTTTTCACACGGGTTAAAATAATTCTGACATTTTAATAACGTTTTCACACGGGTTAAAATAATTCTGACATTTTAATAACGTTTTCACACGGGTTAAAATAATTCTGACATTTTAATAACGTTTTCACACGGGTTAAAATAATTCTGACATTTTAATAACGTTTTCACACGGGTTAAAATAATTCTGTTAAAATAATTCTGACATTTTAATAACGTTTTCACACGGGTTAAAATAATTCTGACATTTTAATAACGTTTTCACACGGGTTAAAATAATTCTGACATTTTAATAACGTTTTCACACGGGTTAAAATAATTCTGACATTTTAATAACGTTTTCACACGGGTTAAAATAATTCTGACATTTTAATAACGTTTTCACACGGGTTAAAATAATTCTGACATTTTAATAACGTTTTCACACGGGTTAAAATAATTCTGACATTTTAATAACGTTTTCACACGGGTTAAAATAATTCTGACATTTTAATAACGTTTTCACACGGGTTAAAATAATTCTGACATTTTAATAACGTTCACACGGGTTAAAATAATTCTGACATTTTAATAACGTTTTCACACGGGTTAAAATAATTCTGACATTTTAATAACGTTCACACGGGTTAAAATAATTCTGACATTTTAATAACGTTTTCACACGGGTTAAAATAATTCTGACATTTTAATAACGTTTTCACACGGGTTAAAATAATTCTGACATTTTAATAACGTTTTCACACGGGTTAAAATAATTCTGACATTTTAATAACGTTTTCACACGGGTTAAAATAATTCTGACATTTTAATAACGTTTTCACACGGGTTAAAATAATTCTGACATTTTAATAACGTTTTCACACGGGTTAAAATAATTCTGACATTTTAATAACGTTTTCACACGGGTTAAAATAATTCTGACATTTTAATAACGTTTTCACACGGGTTAAAATAATTCTGACATTTTAATAACGTTTTCACACGGGTTAAAATAATTCTGACATTTTAATAACGTTTTCACACGGGTTAAAATAATTCTGACATTTTAATAACGTTTTCACACGGGTTAAAATAATTCTGACATTTTAATAACGTTTTCACACGGGTTAAAATAATTCTGACATTTTAATAACGTTTTCACACGGGTTAAAATAATTCTGACATTTTAATAACGTTTTCACACGGGTTAAAATAATTCTGACATTTTAATAACGTTTTCACACGGGTTAAAATAATTCTGACATTTTAATAACGTTTTCACACGGGTTAAAATAATTCTGACATTTTAATAACGTTTTCACACGGGTTAAAATAATTCTGACATTTTAATAACGTTTTCACACGGGTTAAAATAATTCTGACATTTTAATAACGTTTTCACACGGGTTAAAATAATTCTGACATTTTAATAACGTTTTCACACGGGTTAAAATAATTCTGACATTTTAATAACGTTTTCACACGGGTTAAAATAATTCTGACATTTTAATAACGTTTTCACACGGGTTAAAATAATTCTGACATTTTAATAACGTTTTCACACGGGTTAAAATAATTCTGACATTTTAATAACGTTTTCACACGGGTTAAAATAATTCTGAC
This sequence comes from Tachypleus tridentatus, assembly GCF_004210375.1. Classification (NCBI taxonomy): domain Eukaryota; kingdom Metazoa; phylum Arthropoda; class Merostomata; order Xiphosura; family Limulidae; genus Tachypleus; species Tachypleus tridentatus. The sequence goes on along the minus strand of NC_134833.1, from coordinate 5,864,155 downwards.
ATTTTAATAACGTTTTCACACGGGTTAAAATAATTCTGACATTTTAATAACGTTTTCACACGGGTTAAAATAATTCTGACATTTTAATAACGTTTTCACACGGGTTAAAATAATTCTGACATTTTAATAACGTTTTCACACGGGTTAAAATAATTCTGACATTTTAATAACGTTTTCACACGGGTTAAAATAATTCTGACATTTTAATAACGTTTTCACACGGGTTAAAATAATTCTGACATTTTAATAACGTTTTCACACGGGTTAAAATAATTCTGACATTTTAATAACGTTTTCACACGGGTTAAAATAATTCTGACATTTTAATAACGTTTTCACACGGGTTAAAATAATTCTGACATTTTAATAACGTTTTCACACGGGTTAAAATAATTCTGACATTTTAATAACGTTTTCACACGGGTTAAAATAATTCTGACATTTTAATAACGTTTTCACACGGGTTAAAATAATTCTGACATTTTAATAACGTTTTCACACGGGTTAAAATAATTCTGACATTTTAATAACGTTTTCACACGGGTTAAAATAATTCTGACATTTTAATAACGTTTTCACACGGGTTAAAATAATTCTGACATTTTAATAACGTTTTCACACGGGTTAAAATAATTCTGACATTTTAATAACGTTTTCACACGGGTTAAAATAATTCTGACATTTTAATAACGTTTTCACACGGGTTAAAATAATTCTGACATTTTAATAACGTTTTCACACGGGTTAAAATAATTCTGACATTTTAATAACGTTTTCACACGGGTTAAAATAATTCTGACATTTTAATAACGTTTTCACACGGGTTAAAATAATTCTGACATTTTAATAACGTTTTCACACGGGTTAAAATAATTCTGACATTTTAATAACGTTTTCACACGGGTTAAAATAATTCTGACATTTTAATAACGTTTTCACACGGGTTAAAATAATTCTGACATTTTAATAACGTTTTCACACGGGTTAAAATAATTCTGACATTTTAATAACGTTTTCACACGGGTTAAAATAATTCTGACATTTTAATAACGTTTTCACACGGGTTAAAATAATTCTGACATTTTAATAACGTTTTCACACGGGTTAAAATAATTCTGACATTTTAATAACGTTTTCACACGGGTTAAAATAATTCTGACATTTTAATAACGTTTTCACACGGGTTAAAATAATTCTGACATTTTAATAACGTTTTCACACGGGTTAAAATAATTCTGACATTTTAATAACGTTTTCACACGGGTTAAAATAATTCTGACATTTTAATAACGTTTTCACACGGGTTAAAATAATTCTGACATTTTAATAACGTTTTCACACGGGTTAAAATAATTCTGACATTTTAATAACGTTTTCACACGGGTTAAAATAATTCTGACATTTTAATAACGTTTTCACACGGGTTAAAATAATTCTGACATTTTAATAACGTTTTCACACGGGTTAAAATAATTCTGACATTTTAATAACGTTTTCACACGGGTTAAAATAATTCTGACATTTTAATAACGTTTTCACACGGGTTAAAATAATTCTGACATTTTAATAACGTTTTCACACGGGTTAAAATAATTCTGACATTTTAATAACGTTTTCACACGGGTTAAAATAATTCTGACATTTTAATAACGTTTTCACACGGGTTAAAATAATTCTGACATTTTAATAACGTTTTCACACGGGTTAAAATAATTCTGACATTTTAATAACGTTTTCACACGGGTTAAAATAATTCTGACATTTTAATAACGTTTTCACACGGGTTAAAATAATTCTGACATTTTAATAACGTTAACGTTCACACGGGTTAAAATAATTCTGACATTTTAATAACGTTTTCACACGGGTTAAAATAATTCTGACATTTTACTAACGTTTTCACACGGGTTAAAAATAATTCTGACATTTTAATAACGTTCACACGGGTTAAAATAATTCTGACATTTTAATAACGTTTTCACACGGGTTAAAATAATTCTGACATTTTAATAACGTTCACACGGGTTAAAATAATTCTGACATTTTAATAACGTTTTCACACGGGTTAAAATAATTCTGACATTTTAATAACGTTTTCACACGGGTTAAAATAATTCTGACATTTTAATAACGTTTTCACACGGGTTAAAATAATTCTGACATTTTAATAACGTTCACACGGGTTAAAATAATTCTGACATTTTAATAACGTTTTCACACGGGTTAAAATAATTCTGACATTTTAATAACGTTTTCACACGGGTTAAAATAATTCTGACATTTTAATAACGTTTTCACACGGGTTAAAATAATTCTGACATTTTAATAACGTTTTCACACGGGTTAAAATAATTCTGACATTTTAATAACGTTTTCACACGGGTTAAAATAATTCTGACATTTTAATAACGTTTTCACACGGGTTAAAATAATTCTGACATTTTAATAACGTTTTCACACGGGTTAAAATAATTCTGACATTTTAATAACGTTTTCACACGGGTTAAAATAATTCTGACATTTTAATAACGTTTTCACACGGGTTAAAATAATTCTGACATTTTAATAACGTTTTCACACGGGTTAAAATAATTCTGACATTTTAATAACGTTTTCACACGGGTTAAAATAATTCTGACATTTTAATAACGTTTTCACACGGGTTAAAATAATTCTGACATTTTAATAACGTTTTCACACGGGTTAAAATAATTCTGACATTTTAATAACGTTTTCACACGGGTTAAAATAATTCTGACATTTTAATAACGTTTTCACACGGGTTAAAATAATTCTGACATTTTAATAACGTTTTCACACGGGTTAAAATAATTCTGACATTTTAATAACGTTTTCACACGGGTTAAAATAATTCTGACATTTTAATAACGTTTTCACACGGGTTAAAATAATTCTGACATTTTAATAACGTTCACACGGGTTAAAATAATTCTGACATTTTAATAACGTTTTCACACGGGTTAAAATAATTCTGACATTTTAATAACGTTTTCACACGGGTTAAAATAATTCTGACATTTTAATAACGTTTTCACACGGGTTAAAATAATTCTGACATTTTAATAACGTTTTCACACGGGTTAAAATAATTCTGACATTTTAATAACGTTTTCACACGGGTTAAAATAATTCTGACATTTTAATAACGTTTTCACACGGGTTAAAATAATTCTGACATTTTAATAACGTTTTCACACGGGTTAAAATAATTCTGACATTTTAATAACGTTTTCACACGGGTTAAAAAAATAATTCTGACATTTTAATAACGTTTTCACACGGGTTAAAATAATTCTGACATTTTAATAACGTTTTCACACGGGTTAAAATAATTCTGACATTTTAATAACGTTTTCACACGGGTTAAAATAATTCTGACATTTTAATAACGTTTTCACACGGGTTAAAATAATTCTGACATTTTAATAACGTTTTCACACGGGTTAAAATAATTCTGACATTTTAATAACGTTTTCACACGGGTTAAAATAATTCTGACATTTTAATAACGTTTTCACACGGGTTAAAATAATTCTGACATTTTAATAACGTTTTCACACGGGTTAAAATAATTCTGACATTTTAATAACGTTTTCACACGGGTTAAAATAATTCTGACATTTTAATAACGTTTTCACACGGGTTAAAATAATTCTGACATTTTAATAACGTTTTCACACGGGTTAAAATAATTCTGACATTTTAATAACGTTTTCACACGGGTTAAAATAATTCTGACATTTTAATAACGTTTTCACACGGGTTAAAATAATTCTGACATTTTAATAACGTTTTCACACGGGTTAAAATAATTCTGACATTTTAATAACGTTTTCACACGGGTTAAAATAATTCTGACATTTTAATAACGTTTTCACACGGGTTAAAATAATTCTGACATTTTAATAACGTTTTCACACGGGTTAAAATAATTCTGACATTTTAATAACGTTTTCACACGGGTTAAAATAATTCTGACATTTTAATAACGTTTTCACACGGGTTAAAATAATTCTGACATTTTAATAACGTTTTCACACGGGTTAAAATAATTCTGACATTTTAATAACGTTTTCACACGGGTTAAAATAATTCTGACATTTTAATAACGTTTTCACACGGGTTAAAATAATTCTGACATTTTAATAACGTTTTCACACGGGTTAAAATAATTCTGACATTTTAATAACGTTTTCACACGGGTTAAAATAATTCTGACATTTTAATAACGTTTTCACACGGGTTAAAATAATTCTGACATTTTAATAACGTTTTCACACGGGTTAAAATAATTCTGACATTTTAATAACGTTTTCACACGGGTTAAAATAATTCTGACATTTTAATAACGTTTTCACACGGGTTAAAATAATTCTGACATTTTAATAACGTTTTCACACGGGTTAAAATAATTCTGACATTTTAATAACGTTTTCACACGGGTTAAAATAATTCTGACATTTTAATAACGTTTTCACACGGGTTAAAATAATTCTGACATTTTAATAACGTTCACACGGGTTAAAATAATTCTGACATTTTAATAACGTTTTCACACGGGTTAAAATAATTCTGACATTTTAATAACGTTTTCACACGGGTTAAAATAATTCTGACATTTTAATAACGTTTTCACACGGGTTAAAATAATTCTGACATTTTAATAACGTTTTCACACGGGTTAAAATAATTCTGACATTTTAATAACGTTTTCACACGGGTTAAAATAATTCTGACATTTTAATAACGTTTTCACACGGGTTAAAATAATTCTGACATTTTAATAACGTTTTCACACGGGTTAAAATAATTCTGACATTTTAATAACGTTTTCACACGGGTTAAAATAATTCTGACATTTTAATAACGTTTTCACACGGGTTAAAATAATTCTGACATTTTAATAACGTTTTCACACGGGTTAAAATAATTCTGACATTTTAATAACGTTTTCACACGGGTTAAAATAATTCTGACATTTTAATAACGTTTTCACACGGGTTAAAATAATTCTGACATTTTAATAACGTTTTCACACGGGTTAAAATAATTCTGACATTTTAATAACGTTTTCACACGGGTTAAAATAATTCTGACATTTTAATAACGTTTTCACACGGGTTAAAATAATTCTGACATTTTAATAACGTTTTCACACGGGTTAAAATAATTCTGACATTTTAATAACGTTTTCACACGGGTTAAAATAATTCTGACATTTTAATAACGTTTTCACACGGGTTAAAATAATTCTGACATTTTAATAACGTTTTCACACGGGTTAAAATAATTCTGACATTTTAATAACGTTTTCACACGGGTTAAAATAATTCTGACATTTTAATAACGTTTTCACACGGGTTAAAATAATTCTGACATTTTAATAACGTTTTCACACGGGTTAAAATAATTCTGACATTTTAATAACGTTTTCACACGGGTTAAAATAATTCTGACATTTTAATAACGTTTTCACACGGGTTAAAATAATTCTGACATTTTAATAACGTTTTCACACGGGTTAAAATAATTCTGACATTTTAATAACGTTTTCACACGGGTTAAAATAATTCTGACATTTTAATAACGTTTTCACACGGGTTAAAATAATTCTGACATTTTAATAACGTTTTCACACGGGTTAAAATAATTCTGACATTTTAATAACGTTTTCACACGGGTTAAAATAATTCTGACATTTTAATAACGTTTTCACACGGGTTAAAATAATTCTGACATTTTAATAACGTTTTCACACATTTTAATAACGTTAAAATAATTCTGACATTTTAATAACGTTTTCACACGGGTTAAAATAATTCTGACATTTTAATAACGTTTTCACACGGGTTAAAATAATTCTGACATTTTAATAACGTTTTCACACGGGTTAAAATAATTCTGACATTTTAATAACGTTTTCACACGGGTTAAAATAATTCTGACATTTTAATAACGTTTTCACACGGGTTAAAATAATTCTGACATTTTAATAACGTTTTCACACGGGTTAAAATAATTCTGACATTTTAATAACGTTTTCACACGGGTTAAAATAATTCTGACATTTTAATAACGTTTTCACACGGGTTAAAATAATTCTGACATTTTAATAACGTTTCACACGGGTTAAAATAATTCTGACATTTTAATAACGTTTTCACACGGGTTAAAATAATTCTGACATTTTAATAACGTTCACACGGGTTAAAATAATTCTGACATTTTAATAACGTTTTCACACGGGTTAAAATAATTCTGACATTTTAATAACGTTTTCACACGGGTTAAAATAATTCTGACATTTTAATAACGTTTTCACACGGGTTAAAATAATTCTGACATTTTAATAACGTTTTCACACGGGTTAAAATAATTCTGACATTTTAATAACGTTTTCACACGGGTTAAAATAATTCTGACATTTTAATAACGTTTTCACACGGGTTAAAATAATTCTGACATTTTAATAACGTTTTCACACGGGTTAAAATAATTCTGACATTTTAATAACGTTTTCACACGGGTTAAAATAATTCTGACATTTTAATAACGTTTTCACACGGGTTAAAATAATTCTGACATTTTAATAACGTTTTCACACGGGTTAAAATAATTCTGACATTTTAATAACGTTTTCACACGGGTTAAAATAATTCTGACATTTTAATAACGTTTTCACACGGGTTAAAATAATTCTGACATTTTAATAACGTTTTCACACGGGTTAAAATAATTCTGACATTTTAATAACGTTTTCACACGGGTTAAAATAATTCTGACATTTTAATAACGTTTTCACACGGGTTAAAATAATTCTGACATTTTAATAACGTTTTCACACGGGTTAAAATAATTCTGACATTTTAATAACGTTTTCACACGGGTTAAAATAATTCTGACATTTTAATAACGTTTTCACACGGGTTAAAATAATTCTGACATTTTAATAACGTTCACACGGGTTAAAATAATTCTGACATTTTAATAACGTTTTCACACTTGTTAAAATAATTCTGACATTTTAATAACGTTTTCACACGGGTTAAAATAATTCTGACATTTTAATAACGTTTTCACACGGGTTAAAATAATTCTGACATTTTAATAACGTTTTCACACGGGTTAAAATAATTCTGACATTTTAATAACGTTTTCACACGGGTTAAAATAATTCTGACATTTTAATAACGTTTTCACACGGGTTAAAATAATTCTGACATTTTAATAACGTTTTCACACGGGTTAAAATAATTCTGACATTTTAATAACGTTTTCACACGGGTTAAAATAATTCTGACATTTTAATAACGTTTTCACACGGGTTAAAATAATTCTGACATTTTAATAACGTTTTCACACGGGTTAAAATAATTCTGACATTTTAATAACGTTTTCACACGGGTTAAAATAATTCTGACATTTTAATAACGTTTTCACACGGATTAAAATAATTCTGACATTTTAATAACGTTTTCACACGGGTTAAAATAATTCTGACATTTTAATAACGTTTTCACACGGGTTAAAATAATTCTGACATTTTAATAACGTTTTCACACGGGTTAAAATAATTCTGACATTTTAATAACGTTTTCACACGGGTTAAAATAATTCTGACATTTTAATAACGTTTTCACACGGGTTAAAATAATTCTGACATTTTAATAACGTTTTCACACGGGTTAAAATAATTCTGACATTTTAATAACGTTTTCACACGGGTTAAAATAATTCTGACATTTTAATAACGTTTTCACACGGGTTAAAATAATTCTGACATTTTAATAACGTTTTCACACGGGTTAAAATAATTCTGACATTTTAATAACGTTTTCACACGGGTTAAAATAATTCTGACATTTTAATAACGTTTTCACACGGGTTAAAATAATTCTGACATTTTAATAACGTTTTCACACGGGTTAAAATAATTCTGACATTTTAATAACGTTTTCACACGGGTTAAAATAATTCTGACATTTTAATAACGTTTTCACACGGGTTAAAATAATTCTGACATTTTAATAACGTTTTCACACGGGTTAAAATAATTCTGACATTTTAATAACGTTTTCACACGGGTTAAAATAATTCTGACATTTTAATAACGTTTTCACACGGGTTAAAATAATTCTGACATTTTAATAACGTTTTCACACGGGTTAAAATAATTCTGACATTTTAATAACGTTTTCACACGGGTTAAAATAATTCTGACATTTTAATAACGTTTTCACACGGGTTAAAATAATTCTGACATTTTAATAACGTTTTCACACGGGTTAAAATAATTCTGACATTTTAATAACGTTTTCACACGGGTTAAAATAATTCTGACATTTTAATAACGTTTTCACACGGGTTAAAATAATTCTGACATTTTAATAACGTTTTCACACGGGTTAAAATAATTCTGACATTTTAATAACGTTTTCACACGGGTTAAAATAATTCTGACATTTTAATAACGTTTTCACACGGGTTAAAATAATTCTGACATTTTAATAACGTTTTCACACGGGTTAAAATAATTCTGACATTTTAATAACGTTTTCACACGGGTTAAAATAATTCTGACATTTTAATAACGTTTTCACACGGGTTAAAATAATTCTGACATTTTAATAACGTTTTCACACGGGTTAAAATAATTCTGACATTTTAATAACGTTTTCACACGGGTTAAAATAATTCTGACATTTTAATAACGTTTTCACACGGGTTAAAATAATTCTGACATTTTAATAACGTTCACACGGGTTAAAATAATTCTGACATTTTAATAACGTTTTCACACGGGTTAAAATAATTCTGACATTTTAATAACGTTTTCACACGGGTTAAAATAATTCTGACATTTTAATAACGTTTTCACACGGGTTAAAATAATTCTGACATTTTAATAACGTTTTCACACGGGTTAAAATAATTCTGACATTTTAATAACGTTTTCACACGGGTTAAAATAATTCTGACATTTTAATAACGTTTTCACACGGGTTAAAATAATTCTGACATTTTAATAACGTTTTCACACGGGTTAAAATAATTCTGACATTTTAATAACGTTCACACGGGTTAAAATAATTCTGACATTTTAATAACGTTTTCACACGGGTTAAAATAATTCTGACATTTTAATAACGTTTTCACACGGGTTAAAATAATTCTGACATTTTAATAACGTTTTCACACGGGTTAAAATAATTCTGACATTTTAATAACGTTTTCACACGGGTTAAAATAATTCTGACATTTTAATAACGTTTTCACGGGTTAAAATAATTCTGACATTTTAATAACGTTTTCACACGGTTAAAATAATTCTGACATTTTAATAATCACACGGGTTAAAATTCTGACATTTTAATAACGTTTTCACACGGGTTAAAATAATTCTGACATTTTAATAACGTTTTCACACGGGTTAAAATAATTCTGACATTTTAATAACGTTTTCACACGGGTTAAAATAATTCTGACATTTTAATAACGTTTTCACACGGGTTAAAATAATTCTGACATTTTAATAACGTTTTCACACGGGTTAAAATAATTCTGACATTTTAATAACGTTTTCACACGGGTTAAAATAATTCTGACATTTTAATAACGTTTTCACACGGGTTAAAATAATTCTGACATTTTAATAACGTTTTCACACGGGTTAAAATAATTCTGACATTTTAATAACGTTCACACGGGTTAAAATAATTCTGACATTTTAATAACGTTTTCACACGGGTTAAAATAATTCTGACATTTTAATAACGTTTTCACACGGGTTAAAATAATTCTGACATTTTAATAACGTTTTCACACGGGTTAAAATAATTCTGACATTTTAATAACGTTTTCACACGGGTTAAAATAATTCTGACATTTTAATAACGTTTTCACACGGGTTAAAATAATTCTGACATTTTAATAACGTTTTCACACGGGTTAAAATAATTCTGACATTTTAATAACGTTTTCACACGGGTTAAAATAATTCTGACATTTTAATAACGTTTTCACACGGGTTAAAATAATTCTGACATTTTAATAACGTTTTCACACGGGTTAAAATAATTCTGACATTTTAATAACGTTTTCACACGGGTTAAAATAATTCTGACATTTTAATAACGTTTTCACACGGGTTAAAATAATTCTGACATTTTAATAACGTTTTCACACGGGTTAAAATAATTCTGACATTTTAATAACGTTTTCACACGGGTTAAAATAATTCTGACATTTTAATAACGTTTTCACACGGGTTAAAATAATTCTGACATTTTAATAACGTTTTCACACGGGTTAAAATAATTCTGACATTTTAATAACGTTTTCACACGGGTTAAAATAATTCTGACATTTTAATAACGTTTTCACACGGGTTAAAATAATTCTGACATTTTAATAACGTTTTCACACGGGTTAAAATAATTCTGACATTTTAATAACGTTTTCACACGGGTTTGACATTTTAATAACGTTTTCACACGGGTTAAAATAATTCTGACATTTTAATAACGTTTTCACACGGGTTAAAATAATTCTGACATTTTAATAACGTTTTCACACGGGTTAAAATAATTCTGACATTTTAATAACGTTTTCACACGGGTTAAAATAATTCTGACATTTTAATAACGTTTTCACACGGGTTAAAATAATTCTGACATTTTAATAACGTTTTCACACGGGTTAAAATAATTCTGACATTTTAATAACGTTCACACGGGTTAAAATAATTCTGACATTTTAATAACGTTTTCACACGGGTTAAAATAATTCTGACATTTTAATAACGTTTTCACACGGGTTAAAATAATTCTGACATTTTAATAACGTTTTCACACGGGTTAAAATAATTCTGACATTTTAATAACGTTTTCACACGGGTTAAAATAATTCTGACATTTTAATAACGTTTTCACACGGGTTAAAATAATTCTGACATTTTAATAACGTTTTCACACGGGTTAAAATAATTCTGACATTTTAATAACGTTTTCACACGGGTTAAAATAATTCTGACATTTTAATAACGTTTTCACACGGGTTAAAATAATTCTGACATTTTAATAACGTTTTCACACGGGTTAAAATAATTCTGACATTTTAATAACGTTTTCACACGGGTTAAAATAATTCTGACATTTTAATAACGTTTTCACACGGGTTAAAATAATTCTGACATTTTAATAACGTTTTCACACGGGTTAAAATAATTCTGACATTTTAATAACGTTTTCACACGGGTTAAAATAATTCTGACATTTTAATAACGTTTTCACACGGGTTAAAATAATTCTGACATTTTAATAACGTTTTCACACGGGTTAAAATAATTCTGACATTTTAATAACGTTTTCACACGGGTTAAAATAATTCTGACATTTTAATAACGTTTTCACACGGGTTAAAATAATTCTGACATTTTAATAACGTTTTCACACGGGTTAAAATAATTCTGACATTTTAATAACGTTTTCACACGGGTTAAAATAATTCTGACATTTTAATAACGTTCACACGGGTTAAAATAATTCTGACATTTTAATAACGTTTTCACACTTGTTAAAATAATTCTGACATTTTAATAACGTTCACACGGGTTAAAATAATTCTGACATTTTAATAACGTTCACACGGGTTAAAATAATTCTGACATTTTAATAACGTTTTCACACGGGTTAAAATAATTCTGACATTTTAATAACGTTTTCACACGGGTTAAAATAATTCTGACATTTTAATAACGTTTTCACACGGGTTAAAATAATTCTGACATTTTAATAACGTTTTCACACGGGTTAAAATAATTCTGACATTTTAATAACGTTTTCACACGGGTTAAAATAATTCTGACATTTTAATAACGTTTTCACACGGGTTAAAATAATTCTGACATTTTAATAACGTTTTCACACGGGTTAAAATAATTCTGACATTTTAATAACGTTTTCACACGGGTTAAAATAATTCTGACATTTTAATAACGTTTTCACACGGGTTAAAATAATTCTGACATTTTAATAACGTTTTCACACGGGTTAAAATAATTCTGACATTTTAATAACGTTTTCACACGGGTTAAAATAATTCTGACATTTTAATAACGTTTTCACACGGGTTAAAATAATTCTGACATTTTAATAACGTTTTCACACGGGTTAAAATAATTCTGACATTTTAATAACGTTTTCACACGGGTTAAAATAATTCTGACATTTTAATAACGTTTTCACACGGGTTAAAATAATTCTGACATTTTAATAACGTTTTCACACGGGTTAAAATAATTCTGACATTTTAATAACGTTTTCACACGGGTTAAAATAATTCTGACATTTTAATAACGTTTTCACACGGGTTAAAATAATTCTGACATTTTAATAACGTTTTCACACGGGTTAAAATAATTCTGACATTTTAATAACGTTTTCACACGGGTTAAAATAATTCTGACATTTTAATAACGTTTTCACACGGGTTAAAATAATTCTGACATTTTAATAACGTTTTCACACGGGTTAAAATAATTCTGACATTTTAATAACGTTTTCACACGGGTTAAAATAATTCTGACATTTTAATAACGTTTTCACACGGGTTAAAATAATTCTGACATTTTAATAACGTTTTCACACGGGTTAAAATAATTCTGACATTTTAATAACGTTTTCACACGGGTTAAAATAATTCTGACATTTTAATAACGTTTTCACACGGGTTAAAATAATTCTGACATTTTAATAACGTTTTCACACGGGTTAAAATAATTCTGACATTTTAATAACGTTTTCACACGGGTTAAAATAATTCTGACATTTTAATAACGTTTTCACACGGGTTAAAATAATTCTGACATTTTAATAACGTTTTCACACGGGTTAAAATAATTCTGACATTTTAATAACGTTTTCACACGGGTTAAAATAATTCTGACATTTTAATAACGTTCACACGGGTTAAAATAATTCTGACATTTTAATAACGTTTTCACACTTGTTAAAATAATTCTGACATTTTAATAACGTTTTCACACGGGTTAAAATAATTCTGACATTTTAAAATAATTCTGACGTTTTCACACGGGTTAAAATAATTCTGACATTTTAATAACGTTTTCACACGGGTTAAAATAATTCTGACATTTTAATAACGTTTTCACACGGGTTAAAATAATTCTGACATTTTAATAACGTTTTCACACGGGTTAAAATAATTCTGACATTTTAATAACGTTTTCACACGGGTTAAAATAATTCTGACATTTTAATAACGTTTTCACACGGGTTAAAATAATTCTGACATTTTAATAACGTTTTCACACGGGTTAAAATAATTCTGACATTTTAATAACGTTTTCACACGGGTTAAAATAATTCTGACATTTTAATAACGTTTTCACACGGGTTAAAATAATTCTGACATTTTAATAACGTTTTCACACGGGTTAAAATAATTCTGACATTTTAATAACGTTTTCACACGGGTTAAAATAATTCTGACATTTTAATAACGTTTTCACACGGGTTAAAAATAATTCTGACATTTTAATAACGTTCACACGGGTTAAAATAATTCTGACATTTTAATAACGTTTTCACACGGGTTAAAATAATTCTGACATTTTAATAACGTTTTCACACGGGTTAAAATAATTCTGACATTTTAATAACGTTCACACGGGTTAAAATAATTCTGACATTTTAATAACGTTTTCACACGGGTTAAAATAATTCTGACATTTTAATAACGTTTTCACACGGGTTAAAATAATTCTGACATTTTAATAACGTTTTCACACGGGTTAAAAATAATTCTGACATTTTAATAACGTTCACACGGGTTAAAATAATTCTGACATTTTAATAACGTTTTCACACGGGTTAAAATAATTCTGACATTTTAATAACGTTCACACGGGTTAAAATAATTCTGACATTTTAATAACGTTTTCACACTTGTTAAAATAATTCTGACATTTTAATAACGTTCACACGGGTTAAAATAATTCTGACATTTTAATAACGTTTTCACACGGGTTAAAATAATTCTGACATTTTAATAACGTTTTCACACGGGTTAAAATAATTCTGACATTTTAATAACGTTTTCACACGGGTTAAAATAATTCTGACATTTTAATAACGACATTTTTTTCACACGGGTTAAAATAATTCTGACATTTTAATAACGTTTTCACACGGGTTAAAATAATTCTGACATTTTAATAACGTTTTCACACGGGTTAAAATAATTCTGACATTTTAATAACGTTTTCACACGGGTTAAAATAATTCTGACATTTTAATAACGTTTTCACACGGGTTAAAATAATTCTGACATTTTAATAACGTTTTCACACGGGTTAAAATAATTCTGACATTTTAATAACGTTTTCACACGGGTTAAAATAATTCTGACATTTTAATTTCACACGGGTTAAAATAATTCTGACATTTTAATAACGTTTTCACACGGGTTAAAATAATTCTGACATTTTAATAACGTTTTCACACGGGTTAAAATAATTCTGACATTTTAATAACGTTTTCACACGGGTTAAAATAATTCTGACATTTTAATAACGTTCACACGGGTTAAAATAATTCTGACATTTTAATAACGTTTTCACACGGATTAAAATAATTCTGACATTTTAATAACGTTCACACGGGTTAAAATAATTCTGACATTTTAATAACGTTTTCACACGGGTTAAAATAATTCTGACATTTTAATAACGTTTTCACACGGGTTAAAATAATTCTGACATTTTAATAACGTTTTCACACGGGTTAAAATAATTCTGACATTTTAATAACGTTTTCACACGGGTTAAAATAATTCTGACATTTTAATAACGTTTTCACACGGGTTAAAATAATTCTGACATTTTAATAACGTTTTCACACGGGTTAAAATAATTCTGACATTTTAATAACGTTTTCACACGGGTTAAAATAATTCTGACATTTTAATAACGTTTTACACGTTGACATTTTAATAACGTTTCACACGGGTTAAAATAATTCTGACATTTTAATAACGTTTTCACACGGGTTAAAATAATTCTGACATTTTAATAACGTTTTCACACGGGTTAAAATAATTCTGACATTTTAATAACGTTTTCACACGGGTTAAAATAATTCTGACATTTTAATAACGTTTTCACACGGGTTAAAATAATTCTGACATTTTAATAACGTTTTCACACGGGTTAAAATAATTCTGACATTTTAATAACGTTTTCACACGGGTTAAAATAATTCTGACATTTTAATAACGTTTTCACACGGGTTAAAATAATTCTGACATTTTAATAACGTTTTCACACGGGTTAAAATAATTCTGACATTTTAATAACGTTTTCACACGGGTTAAAATAATTCTGACATTTTAATAACGTTTTCACACGGGTTAAAATAATTCTGACATTTTAATAACGTTTTCACACGGGTTAAAATAATTCTGACATTTTAATAACGTTTTCACACGGGTTAAAATAATTCTGACATTTTAATAACGTTTTCACACGGGTTAAAATAATTCTGACATTTTAATAACGTTCACACGGGTTAAAATAATTCTGACATTTTAATAACGTTTTCACACGGGTTAAAATAATTCTGACATTTTAATAACGTTTTCACACGGGTTAAAATAATTCTGACATTTTAATAACGTTTTCACACGGGTTAAAATAATTCTGACATTTTAATAACGTTTTCACACGGGTTAAAATAATTCTGACATTTTAATAACGTTTTCACACGGGTTAAAATAATTCTGACATTTTAATAACACGGGTTAAAATAATTCTGACATTTTAATAACGTTTTCACACGGGTTAAAATAATTCTGACATTTTAATAACGTTCACACGGGTTAAAATAATTCTGACATTTTAATAACGTTTTCACACGGGTTAAAATAATTCTGACATTTTAATAACGTTCACACGGGTTAAAATAATTCTGACATTTTAATAACGTTTTCACACGGGTTAAAATAATTCTGACATTTTAATAACGTTCACACGGGTTAAAATAATTCTGACATTTTAATAACGTTTTCACACGGGTTAAAATAATTCTGACATTTTAATAACGTTTTCACACGGGTTAAAATAATTCTGACATTTTAATAACGTTTTCACACGGGTTAAAATAATTCTGACATTTTAATAACATTTTAATAACGTTTCACACGGGTTAAAATAATTCTGACATTTTAATAACGTTTTCACACGGGTTAAAATAATTCTGACATTTTAATAACGTTTTCACACGGGTTAAAATAATTCTGACATTTTAATAACGTTTTCACACGGGTTAAAATAATTCTGACATTTTAATAACGTTTTCACACGGGTTAAAATAATTCTGACATTTTAATAACGTTTTCACACGGGTTAAAATAATTCTGACATTTTAATAACGTTTTCACACGGGTTAAAATAATTCTGACATTTTAATAACGTTTTCACACGGGTTAAAATAATTCTGACATTTTAATAACGTTCACACGGGTTAAAATAATTCTGACATTTTAATAACGTTTTCACACTTGTTAAAATAATTCTGACATTTTAATAACGTTCACACGGGTTAAAATAATTCTGACATTTTAATAACGTTTTCACACGGGTTAAAATAATTCTGACATTTTAATAACGTTTTCACACGGGTTAAAAATAATTCTGACATTTTAATAACGTTCACACGGGTTAAAATAATTCTGACATTTTAATAACGTTTTCACACGGGTTAAAATAATTCTGACATTTTAATAACGTTCACACGGGTTAAAATAATTCTGACATTTTAATAACGTTTTCACACGGGTTAAAATAATTCTGACATTTTAATAACGTTCACACGGGTTAAAATAATTCTGACATTTTAATAACGTTTTCACACTTGTTAAAATAATTCTGACATTTTAATAACGTTCACACGGGTTAAAATAATTCTGACATTTTAATAACGTTTTCACACGGGTTAAAATAATTCTGACATTTTAATAACGTTCACACGGGTTAAAATAATTCTGACATTTTAATAACGTTTTCACACTTGTTAAAATAATTCTGACATTTTAATAACGTTCACACGGGTTAAAATAATTCTGACATTTTAATAACGTTTTCACACTTGTTAAAATAATTCTGACATTTTAATAACGTTCACACGGGTTAAAATAATTCTGACATTTTAATAACGTTTTCACACTTGTTAAAATAATTCTGACATTTTAATAACGTTTTCACACGGGTTAAAATAATTCTGACATTTTAATAACGTTTTCACACGGGTTAAAATAATTCTGACATTTTAATAACGTTCACACGGGTTAAAATAATTCTGACATTTTAATAACGTTTTCACACGGGTTAAAATAATTCTGACATTTTAATAACGTTCACACGGGTTAAAATAATTCTGACATTTTAATAACGTTTTCACACTTGTTAAAATAATTCTGACATTTTAATAACGTTTTCACACGGGTTAAAATAATTCTGACATTTTAATAACGTTTTCACACGGGTTAAAATAATTCTGACATTTTAATAACGTTTTCACACGGGTTAAAATAATTCTGACATTTTAATAACGTTTTCACACGGGTTAAAATAATTCTGACATTTTAATAACGTTTTCACACGGGTTAAAATAATTCTGACATTTTAATAACGTTTTCACACGGGTTAAAAATAATTCTGACATTTTAATAACGTTCACACGGGTTAAAATAATTCTGACATTTTAATAACGTTTTCACACGGGTTAAAATAATTCTGACATTTTAATAACGTTCACACGGGTTAAAATAATTCTGACATTTTAATAACGTTCACACGGGTTAAAATAATTCTGACATTTTAATAACGTTCACACGGGTTAAAATAATTCTGACATTTTAATAACGTTCACACGGGTTAAAATAATTCTGACATTTTAATAACGTTTTCACACTTGTTAAAATAATTCTGACATTTTAATAACGTTCACACGGGTTAAAATAATTCTGACATTTTAATAACGTTTTCACACTTGTTAAAATAATTCTGACATTTTAATAACGTTCACACGGGTTAAAATAATTCTGACATTTTAATAACGTTTTCACACTTGTTAAAATAATTCTGACATTTTAATAACGTTTTCACACGGGTTAAAATAATTCTGACATTTTAATAACGTTTTCACACGGGTTAAAATAATTCTGACATTTTAATAACGTTCACACGGGTTAAAATAATTCTGACATTTTAATAACGTTTTCACACTTGTTAAAATAATTCTGACATTTTAATAACGTTCACACGGGTTAAAATAATTCTGACATTTTAATAACGTTTTCACACTTGTTAAAATAATTCTGACATTTTAATAGCGTTTTTACACGGGTTAAAATAATTCTGACATTTTAATAACGTTTTCACACGGGTTAAAATAATTCTGACATTTTAATAACGTTTTCACACGGGTTAAAATAATTCTGACATTTTAGTAACGTTTTCACACGGGTTAAAATAATTCTGACATTTTAATAACGTTTTCACACGGGTTAAAATAATTCTGACATTTTAATAACGTTTTCACACGGGTTAAAAATAATTCTGACATGTTAATAACGTTCACACGGGTTAAAATAATTCTGACATATTAATAACGTTTTCACAGTTGTTAAAATAATTCTGACATTTTAATAACGTTCACACGGGTTAAAATAATTCTGACATTTTAATAACGTTTTCACACTTGTTAAAATAATTCTGACATTTTAATAACGTTCACACGGGTTAAAATAATTCTGACATTTTAATAACGTTCACACGGGTTAAAATAATTCTGACATTTTAATAACGTTCACACGGGTTAAAATAATTCTGACATTTTAATAACGTTCACACGGGTTAAAATAATTCTGACATTTTAATAACGGGTTAAAATAATTCTGACATTTTAATAACGTTTTCACACGGGTTAAAATAATTCTGACATTTTAATAACGTTTTCACACTTGTTAAAATAATTCTGACATTTTAATAGCGTTTTCACACGGGTTAAAATAATTCTGACATTTTAATAACGTTTTCACACGGGTTAAAATAATTCTGACATTTTAATAACGTTCACACGGGTTAAAATAATTCTGACATTTAATAATAACGTTCACACGGGTTAAAATAATTCTGACATTTTAATAACGTTAAAATTTCACACTTGTTAAAATAATTCTGACATTTTAATAACGTTCACACGGGTTAAAATAATTCTGACATTTTAATAACGTTTTCACACTTGTTAAAATAATTCTGACATTTTAATAACGTTCACACGGGTTAAAATAATTCTGACATTTTAATAACGTTTTCACACTTGTTAAAATAATTCTGACATTTTAATAACGTTTTCACACGGGTTAAAATAATTCTGACATTTTAATAACGTTTTCACACGGGTTAAAATAATTCTGACATTTTAATAACGTTCACACGGGTTAAAATAATTCTGACATTTTAATAACGTTTTCACACTTGTTAAAATAATTCTGACATTTTAATAACGTTCACACGGGTTAAAATAATTCTGACATTTTAATAACGTTTTCACACGGGTTAAAATAATTCTGACATTTTAATAACGTTTTCACACGGGTTAAAATAATTCTGACATTTTAATAACGTTTTCACACGGGTTAAAATAATTCTGACATTTTAATAACGTTTTCACACGGGTTAAAATAATTCTGACATTTTAATAACGTTTTCACACGGGTTAAAATAATTCTGACATTTTAATAACGTTTTCACACGGGTTAAAATAATTCTGACATTTTAATAACGTTTTCACACGGGTTAAAATAATTCTGACATTTTAATAACGTTTTCACACGGGTTAAAAATAATTCTGACATTTTAATAACGTTCACACGGGTTAAAATAATTCTGACATTTTAATAACGTCCACACGGGTTAAAATAATTCTGACATTTTAATAACGTTTTCACACTTGTTAAAATAATTCTGACATTTTAATAGCGTTTCCACACGGGTTAAAATAATTCTGACATTTTAATAACGTTTTCACACGGGTTAAAATAATTCTGACATTTTAATAACGTTTTCACACGGGTTAAAATAATTCTGACATTTTAGTAACGTTTTCACACGGGTTAAAATAATTCTGACATTTTAGTAACGTTTTCACACGGGTTAAAATAATTCTGACATTTGAGTAATCATTTGAAACGCTTAAGTATATACACGCACATGATATCATGGTTAACCAACTTGAGATATCATGGTTAACCAACTTGAGAAAATTAGATGTAACAGTTTTATCTGAGGAATTCAAATTTTCAGCATAAACCATGGAGATCTCTGTTGTTGTTTTTTTCTCAATCCCGGGAACTAAGATAAAGGAATATATTTTTATTTTAAGAATGTTGACCGACTACGATAATTACGGTTATATTCATACATCCTCCATTGATGCGTACTCGATATTTTTATATTACAGTGGTTCTGTGAGTTTTTCGTTACACAACACAGCTTATTCTTTGTGTTATTCCACAATAAATAGTCTCAGTTTGATGTATCACTACGTAGTTACACACTGCGTGCAAGTCAGGCGAGATTGGCCACTCCTTATTATCTTCAGCAAAGAAAAGGCTGGTCACGCAGTCTTAAGGATTGGTTTCTAGTTATCGGTTGAAAAATGTATCGGACCACAGTTATAACAAAGGGTAACTAAATAACTTTCAAAGTTAGAAAACAGTAAAACAAGCTCTCCATTTTTTTATTGTAATTTTTGGTTATTGGTTGGCGGTCTTGTCGGACCCGCTGTGTGAACAATCCAGATAAGTCAAAATGACCATTTGCTTAAAGTCCAGAGGAACCTTCAAGAACTGGTTAATAGACGCACATGTTTGTACGGTGTATCACCACGTACTGGAGTTATTAAAACTGACATGTCTGTATGGTGTATAGCCACGTACTGGAGTTATTAAAACTGACATGATTGTACGGTGTATAGATCCGTACTAGAGTTACTAAACCTGACATGATTGTACGGTGTATAGCCACGTACTGGAGTTATTAAAACTGACATGTCTGTATGGTGTATAACCACGTACAAGGATTAATGAACCTGATATGTGACTAATGTTCTGTTAATATGTGTAATGTTATGTGACTAATGTTCTGTTAATGTGTATAATGTTATGTGACTAATGTTCTGTTAATATGTGTAATGTTATGTGACTAATGTTCTGTTAATATGTGTAATGTTATGTGACTAATGTTCTGTTAATATGTGTAATGTTATGTGACTAATGTTTTGTTAATATGTGTAATGTTATGTGACTAATGTTCTGTTAATATGTGTAATGTTATGTGACTAATGTTTTGTTAATATGTGTAATGTTATGTGACTAATGTTCTGTTAATATGTGTAATGTTATGTGAAGAATGGGTCACGTGAATAATATTATAGCCACGTACTAATGTTATAATCTGAATAATGTCACGTCACTAATGTTCTGTTCATGTTTATTGTGAATAATATGTAATGTTTTTACATAAAAAGTTGATGTAACATTTATTTAGAAATATACTGTTTGTTTGTTTTCTATTTTTACATTTTTTTTCTCATCTTCAAACTCTGCCCTACAGATGGAATAAAGCCAGTATCTCCAAAAGTAACGATATACGACTCACACTTGACACAATAACTAACTAAAGCTAAGCCTAGTTTTCCTTCAAAATCATCTGAACTTTTCAAGCGGACAACAGATCAGATTCACGCTGCGTGACTTGACCTTGATTTCAAACATAAAGAATCTGAACTGGTTCACTGAGGCCTCTGGTTCGAACTTCAGGTTTCACGAACCCGGATATTCTTCACTGAGTCGCAAGCACCGGTGTATTATTTCGAGAAAATACGCGCCTGTGGTCCTCAAGATAAGTTATTTATTTACTGGCCTCATTTTTTTATCCGTATTGAAAACCCCGTGCCAGTTAGACGGATATCATTCTTATTTACCTAAAATATGTCTAACGCAGCTTACGTTGATAAATAATAGGAAATTTTGAAACTACTATAATTTTATTAAGAAACTGTTCACTTTCTTCAATATACAGTTTAGTGTTAGGCACTGGTGATAAAACAATATTTACAAGGCCATTTTAGAGCATTGTTTACAGAGCACTGTTTACAAACCGTTTTTTATCAAACTCTGTTTATAAAGCATTATTTATGAGACAATTTTAAAGCATTGTTTACAGAGCACTGTTTACAAACCGTTTTAATCAAACTCTGTTTATAAAGCATTATTTATGAGACAATTTTAAAGCATTGTTTACAAAGCACTGTTTACGAGCCGTTATTTATCAAACTCTGTTTATAAAGCATTATTTATGAGACAATTTTAAAGCATTGTTTACAGAGCACTGTTTACAAACCGTTTTAATCAAACTCTGTTTATAAAGCATTATTTATGAGACAATTTTAAAGCATTGTTTACAAAGCACTGTTTACGAACCGTTATTTATCAAACTCTGTTTATAAAGCATTATTTATGAGACAATTTTAAAGCATTGTTTACAGAGCACTGTTTACAAACCGTTTTAATCAAACTCTGTTTATAAAGCATTATTTATGAGACAATTTTAAAGCATTGTTTACAAAGCACTGTTTACGAACCGTTATTTATCAAACTGTGTTTATAAAGCATTAATTGTGAGACAATTTTAAAGCATTGTTTACAAAGCACTGTTTACGAACCGTTATTTATCAAACTCTGTTTATAAAGCATTATTTATGAGACAATTTTAAAGCATTGTTTACAGAGCACTGTTTACAAACCGTTTTAATCAAACTCTGTTTATAAAGCATTATTTATGAGACAATTTTAAAGCATTGTTTACAAAGCACTGTTTACGAACCGTTATTTATCAAACTCTGTTTATAAAGCATTATTTATGAGACAATTTTAAAGCATTGTTTACAGAGCACTGTTTACAAACCGTTTTAATCAAACTCTGTTTATAAAGCATTATTTATGAGACAATTTTAAAGCATTGTTTACAAAGCACTGTTTACGAACCGTTATTTATCAAACTGTGTTTATAAAGCATTAATTGTGAGACAATTTTAAAGCATTGTTTACAAAGCACTGTTTACGAACCGTTATTTATCAAACTCTGTTTATAAAGCATTATTTATGAGACAATTTTAAAGCATTGTTTACAGAGCACTGTTTACAAACCGTTATTTATCAAACTCTGTTTATAAAGCATTATTTATGAGACAATTTTAAAGCATTGTTTACAGAGCACTGTTTACGAACCGTTATTTATCAAACTCTGTTTATAAAGCATTATTTATGAGACAATTTTAAAGCATTGTTTACAAAACACTGTTTACGAACCATTATTTCACAAATCACATATCTACCACTGCTATCTCACTGTAGTGTTCCCATTACTTGATCAGTTTAATAAGTTTCAAAGACTTACCGATTAGTCCCGCTAATATGGGCAGAAGGATTCCTAAACAAATAAGACATTTCATTTTTCGTTTGGACTTGGGTGACGGCTCTCTCCTTACGTCTGTTGGACTGCTGTGTCCAAGATGTCTCTCTGAAACAGCAATCTTTGTGTAGCGACGTATATACATGTATTTTACAGCGGTTATCAGTTTGGCAACAAACTGTTTGCACTCTTTCTCTATTTTAATGTAATAATGGGTTTACAGTAAATTTGATATTTACAACAGCTTGCAGTCCACACCTTTACAATATTTAGATAACAGTTTCCAGGTTTGGTTATTTTTAAGTATATTTAACAATCTCTAGAAGTAAGATATTAAACTAATTGTATTTATTTCTTTTAGTAAAATATCTATATTTTAATGTCTATATACATTAAACTGTAGCTTATTTTATTTTGTTCAAATAAAGAAAACTTTTCGATTACTTTTTATCACCTCAAACAGCCGAAAAGACGTTTTAAAATAACATTGTACTAATGGAAAACAAACAGAAAACAAGAGAGAAACCAACCTGTGCTGGGAGGCCTCATTCACGTGTTTTGTAAAACGAATCTGATATTTAAACAAAATAGTCATCCAAAACGAAATATGTATTACAAAACTCAAATCACGTATCACATAGCGTGATTCTCGTGGAAAAGGATGCTACTCTCAGAGCATTCCAAACTTCATTTGATTGTACCCTACACTGGTATAACAGCTAGGTCCATGGTCTCTATACCCAGTACACTATTACCCATAGCCTTCAACTCGCAGTCGTAATACTGAATGAAAGGAGTCACTCATAAAGGAGGAACGCCAGTGGTCCTCGAGGCAACACGTTAACCTATATGTTACGCCCCGAGCTTGACGCCCGCTTCCGTCTCTGAGGGTTGTGGTGACGCTAAAAACCAGCTAGGTAACCCACAGTTCATCAGCAGGTATTGGTAAACGGTCAAACCAGATGAGTTGGTTCGGTCATACTGGTTTTTTCTTTTCCTTACCTGGATACATTACCTGGATACTTGGCTAGTTACACATTCCTCAGTTTAACTTTAGTATAAAACACAGTTTAACTGTTAGAATGTTTATATTTTATAAAAGCTAACTAGCGTTTACATAAAACTGTCTTCACGACTTTAGAAGACTGAAATTATCGTTTTACGCTCAAACACTCAGCTGTTTAAAAGATATTCTGTGTACATACATTCTAATCGGTTTACAATTTAGTTCTGTTAACTACATACAGTCATTACGTACTTTATTTATGGTAACTACAGAGAGTCATGTACGTACTTTATTTGCGGTAACTAGAAACAGTCATGTACGTACTTTATTTGCGGTAACTAGAAACAGTCATGTACGTACTTTATTTGTGGTAACTACAGAGCAGTTACATTGAAACTAAAATGGATTACGTTATTTCTCACTTCTGTACTTTTTGGCTTTATTGAAACATTTGCCGTGATCAGTTTAAACAGTCACTTTGTGTTCCTTCTGTTATTAAAACAATACTTTTTTTTTACCCGACTGTATAGTTACTTAACAGAAAGAGCATTGATAAAGAGTTGTCTGCTGTTCTAAACCCTGAAGGACGAGGCTCACCTTGACCTGACACAAGATATTGAATTATAGAAGCTAGGGAGAAAATAGGCTTACGACATTTATTATAGAAGCTAGGGAGAAAATAGGCTTACGACATTTATTATAGAAGCTAGGGAGAAAATAGGCTTACGACATTTCTAGTTATCAGAACAGTGTAGGTGAAAAAATATTTAATGAGCATATGTAGTGAGCGACGTCACTACAAGGAGACGAAATTATAAAAAGGAAGACGTATCTAAGCAACAGCTTGTTACAATAGAAACACGTATCTAAGCAACAGCTTGTTACGACAGAAACACGTATCTAATCAACAGCTTGTTACGACAGAAACACGTATCTAAGCAACAGTTAGTTACGACAGAAACAGGTATCTAAGCAACAGTTAGTTACGACAGAAACAGGTATCTAATCAACAGTTTGTTACGACAGAAACATGTATCTAAACAACATCTTGTTACAACAGAAACACGTATCTAAACAACATCTTGTTACGACAGAAAGATGTATCTAAATAACATCTTGTTACGACAGGAAGACGTATCTAAACAACATCTTGTTACGACAGGAAGACGTATCTAAACAACATCTTTTTACGACAGGAAGACGTATTAAACAACATCTTGTTACGACAGGAAGACGTACCTAAACAACATCTTGTTACGACAGGAAGACGTTTTCTAAAATAAGCTATTTTGTCGCTGTTCTTAAGACACAAACATATATCAATATTAAATATTACCATTAAATAATAAATAATGCAATATATGGATAATTTCCTATCCTAATCAAATTAAATTACGAAATAAACAGAGAGCAGAACTTTTAGAACTCGACAGTGTTGAATTTAGTAAAAATTGCTAACCCTAACGACAATTTTTGTCTTTACTAGTTATTTGTTTGTTGTTTTTTGTTTCGCGCAAAGCTACTCAAGGGCTATCTGCACTAGCCATCCCTAATTTATCAGTGTAAGACTGAAGGGAAGGCAGCTAGTCATCACCACCGACCGCCAACTCTTGGGCTACTCTTTTATTAACAACGAATAGTGGGATTGACTGTAACATTAAAACGCCCTCCCGACTAAAAGGGCGAGCATATTTGGTGCGACGGGAATTCGAATGTTTTAACCCACCCGGCCATGCCAGGCCGAGTTATTTGTTACAAACGATTATCCTCCAGAATAAGAGATAGATTATCCTCCAGAATAAGAGATAGATTATCCTCCAGAATAAGAAATCTATTATCCTCCAGAATAAGAAGTCTATTATCCTCCAAAATAAGAGATAGATTATCCTCCAGAATAAGAAGTCTATTCTCGAACTTTACGCTTAAAGAAGATCTAACAAATTAAAGAGTTTTTGGTTTTCATTTCTTCAAAATGGAGTGTAACATAATATATGAAAATATTAAACAGACCTTGCTGGCCTTCCCTCAATACTGAGTGATAGGTTCGTATTTTCTGTATATTATGTTCGTGTTTAATATTGTGACTAGAAGTTATTGTTGCACACACTTCGCGAGCTTTTGTATGAACACATGTTGGAACACTTGTTTATAAGATATGTTGATGACTTCAAAAGAATAGATAAAGTATTTAGCAGCAACAAAGTGTTACGTTGTTATAATAACAAGGTTAGCATAAATTGGTGTTACGTTGTTACTCTATCAATTAACTTTAAAAATATTATTTATAACACATGTAACACTAATATGACTTAATCTGTCCAAGTATACAGTAGTGGCTAATTATTAGAATAAATAAGCACATGTTACACAACCTGATATTAATAGTTTTGTTGGTTCACTTGTTGTGAGCCAAAAAGCTACACAGCTCGCTAACTGTGCTGTGACAACGACAACAATCAAAACCACATTTTTAGCGTTAAGACTTTCCACTGGAGTGGGGAGCGATTTTAACTCAAGTGTTACAAGATGCGCCGTTAGTTGAGAATTTAAATAAATAAATAAACTATACTGTACTCACGAGATAAGCTATTCCTTGTACTCACGAGATAAGCTCCTCCTTGTACTCACGAGATAAGCTACTCCTTGTACTCACGAGATAAGCTACTCCTTGTACTCACGAGATAAGCTATTCCTTGTACTCACGAGATAAGCTACTCCTTGTACTCACGAGATAAGCTACTCCTTGTACTCACGAGATAAGCTACTCCTTGTACTCACGAGATAAGCTATTCCTTGTACTCACGAGATAAGCTACTCCTTGTACTCACGAGATAAGCTACTCCTTGTACTCACGAGATAAGCTACTCCTTGTACTCACGAGATACGCTATTCCTTGTACTCACGAGATAAGCTACTCCTTGTACTCACGAGATAAGCTATTCCTTGTACTCACGAGATAAGCTACTCCTTGTACTCACGAGATAAGCTATTCCTTGTACTCACGAGATAAGCTATTCCTTGTACTCACGAGATAAGCTACTCCTTGTACTCACGAGATAAGCTATTCCTTGTACTCACGAGATAAGCTATTCCTTGTACTCACGAGATAAGCTATTCCTTGTACTCACGAGATAAGCTACTCCTTGTACTCACGAGATAAGCTACTCCTTGTACTCACGAGATAAGCTACTCCTTGTACTCACGAGATAAGCTATTCCTTGTACTCACGAGATAAGCTACTCCTTGTACTCACGAGATAAGCTATTCCTTGTACTCCCGAGATAAGCTACTCCTTGTACTCACGAGATAAGCTACTCCTTGTACTCACGAGATTAGCTACTCCTTGTACTCACGAGATAAGCTACTCCTTGTACTCACGAGATAAGCTACTCCTTGTACTCACGAGATAAGCTACTCCTTGTACTCACGAGATAAGCTATTCCTTGTACTCACGAGATAAGCTATTCCTTGTACTCACGAGATAAGCTACTCCTTGTACTCACGAGATAAGCTACTCCTTGTACTCACGAGATAAGCTACTCCTTGTACTCACGAGATAAGCTATTCCTTGTACTCACGAGATAAGCTACTCCTTGTACTCACGAGATAAGCTACTCCTTGACTAGTTTGTCAACTGCTAAGATAGCCAAGTCTACAGAAACGCTGATTGACGCTTTCAGTCTGGAAAATTCAGTCCACAATAAGATGAATAAAACGTATTTTATTGGCAGTGAACTAGGACAGTCTGACATTGTACCGTTTTTTTTTTTTTTTTTTTCTTATGTACGTCGCTGATCACGAATAATCTATCATCTCTTACACAAGCTAAATATAGGGTAGGAGGGTACTGTTATCCACATAAGTGTAACCATTCCTGATTTTGGGACACGTGGATGGCACTTTGGATGACATGAAATGCTCATCGAGTGGTTTCGTGTTTTATTCCGTTCAAAATATTTTGATGCTTTGGAATTTTTTAATTATAATTATTTTGCGTTCGGCTTTCCTGTATGTGAAAAGTTGTCTTTTTCAAACCCACTAGGTTTTAACATAACACCAACACCATAACGTTTAACGTTTCAGCATCTGGATAACACCCTTTTCTTGTTATAAACTTCAACACATTATTAACACTCTTCTAGTGACGTTTCAACATCTGGATAACACCCTTTTCTTGTTATAAACTTCAACACCTTATTAACACTCTTGTAGCGAAGTTTTAACATCAATATAACAACCATTCTTGTACCAAAGTTCAACATTTATTTAATACACTTGTAGTGATGGTTTAATATCTTGGTAAACTCACTTTCGTAGTAACATATCAACACCTTGTTAACGCTTTTAAATTATTAAACTATAACATGTTAACATTTTTGTATAGAGGAGATAAGTTGTGACACCTCATTAACATTCTGTAGAAAACTGTTAACTCGTAACATAATTTTAACACTTTTATAGAGAAGTTAATTTAGAGTAAAGACACATTGGTAATTATGTAGGTTCTCATAAAGTTCGTGTAATTAAAAAACGAGGTAATCCGCGGGTTTTGTTTGTTCTAGACAGAAAACGTGGATAAAACAGGTAATTAAGAAACTCATATTACTTGGACACGTAGTTTCGTAATACATTTTATTAAAAAAACCATATATACTTGAATTTATATAGTTTCGTAATACATGTTGTTAAAAAAACCATATATACTTGAATTTATATAGTTTCGTAATACATGTTATTAAAAAAACCATATATACTTGAATTTATATAGTTTCGTAATACATTTTATTAAAGAAACCATATATACTTGAATTTATATAGTTTCGTAATACATGTTGTTAAAAAAACCATATATACTTGAATTTATATAGTTTCGTAATACATGTTATTAAAAAAACCATATATACTTGAATTTATATAGTTTCGTAATACATTTTATTAAAAAAACCATATATACTTGAATTTATATAGTTTCGTAATACATGTTATTAAAAAAACCATATATACTTGAATTTATATAGTTTCTTAATACATTTTATTAAAAAAACCATATATACTTGAATTTATATACTTTCGTAATACATGTTATTAAAAAAAACATATATACTTGAATTTATATAGTTTCGTAATACATTTTATTAAAAAAACCATATGTACTTGAATTTATATACTTTCGTAATACATGTTATTAAAAAAACCATATATACTTGAATTTATATAGTTTCGTAATACAGGTTATTAAAGAAACCCTGTATACTTGGATTTATATAGTTTTGTAACGCAGGTTATTAAATAAACCCTGTATACTTGTACATATAGTTTTGTAGCATAGGTTATTAAGGAAATATTTCAATTTGGGAACTTTCAATGGGTTACAAAGTCCTTAAAATAACACTATGACACTCATATGGTACCATCCATTTTAAATAACACTCGTATGATACCATCCATTTTAACTAACTAAATAACACCCGTATACTTATAAAACTCTACGATACACTCCATTCTACCTTTCATTTCAAATAACTTTACTTTGGTAATTTCTTTGTAAACTTTGTGATATTTAGATTACACTTATGATTGAGAACCAAATAATGAATAGGATATTTTTATAGAGACAAGTAACGGTAGGGTTAGCAACTGAATTAGATACACAATGTACACACGTGTATCTTAAACGCCATGCGCACCTGCATGTCTACAGCTGTCCACATTTTAAGACTTTTAACCAGAGAAGAGTAGCATAACCCTCCAGTTCGACTTTTAACCTGAGGAGAGTAGCATAACCCTCCAGCTAGACTTTTAACCAGAGGAGAGTAGCATAACCCTCCAGCTTTTTATACTGAATCACAAGATTGATTATGCCGGAATCACGCCTCGAACCCTGAACCTTCCTCTCCACATTTCCTTAATCTATTTTGGAATTTTAAATATGTGTTTCACTGAAGTGTATTTTGTAATCATATTGATGTGTCTTAGAGAGGCTGGTATGAGAATAAAAAGTGATAATACCCATACCAGTCGTTTTGAGATATATTTTTATTTCAAGTGGGTTTCTCGTCATCAAGAATCAAGTAATTATATTAATATTTGTTTAATTATTTATGAATTATTATTGAATGATCAGTAAATATCTACCGTTAACTTTTACTTATTTATGATGAAACCCGGGGCGCGTTAAGGCGTGCGCTTCGTAATCTGAGGGTCGCGGGTTCGCGCCAAACATGCTCGCCCTCCCAGCCGTGGGGGCGTTATAATATGACGGTCAATCCCACTTTTCGTTGGTAAAAGAGTAGCCCAAGAGTTGGCGGTGGGTGGTGATGACTAGC
Organism: Tachypleus tridentatus; assembly: GCF_004210375.1. NCBI lineage: Eukaryota > Metazoa > Arthropoda > Merostomata > Xiphosura > Limulidae > Tachypleus > Tachypleus tridentatus. Next base: position 5,833,245 of record NC_134833.1, on the reverse strand, counting down.
TGTCTTCTTTCCAGTCTTACACTACTAAATTAGGGACGGCTAGCACAGATAGCCCTCGAGTAGCTTTGTGCGAAATTCCAAAACAATCTTTCATGGGCATCGAAATCCGGTTTTTAGCGTCATGAGCTCTCAGATTTGCTGCTGAGCCGCTTGGTGATTACAATAAAGCACGAAACAGAAATATATTTTACGCTACTATTATTACACTCTGGTAAACATCAGCCAGTAGAACGAACGCGTGATTAACTACGAACATTGTTATTATTATATAATTATCGTATTCGCGAATGTACTTATGACGTGTCAGATATGTGATGCACAAACTTATTTATATGTGTCTCCGTATGTCTATAATACTACGTGTGCGTGTTTACAATCTAATCGTAACAAGTACAGTTACCTAAGTTACCTTTATAACTTGTTGTCTTCTTAGATGATTCCGGGTCACGTGCAAACCACGAGGTAAATCTGACCAGATATTTCCTTACAGGAAATTAAGTTGTTAACTATGGTTGAGTGATTTAAGAAACTGAAGTCCAGTTAACTAAGGGAAGTGGTTTAGTAGGTTTAGTTCAAAGGAATTTCTAACTACAACACACAAACAGTTTTATCTATATCTAACTAGTGAAGCGCATATAATAACCCACATTTCTTACAACATTTCTACCGAGAATTCAAATTTATAGTCATTTGAGCAAATAAAGATATATATCAGTACAGAAACTTGAATCTACAGGAACTGAATTCTCTACCGAAAAAACAACAGTGCATTGATATTTGCTGCTTACATTACCACAAATATATGGTCGATTTTAACCAACAGTTTTGCATATATGCACAATTGAACTCTTTGATAAATTCTGAACAATAATATCTGAAGAATACATTGTTGAACTATTTAGTAAATTCTACCCAATAACGTCTGATGTATACATTGTTCAATGTCTTGTTAATAATATCTGTTGAACTCCTTGGCAGATTCTGACTAATAATATGTGATGTGTACTGGCAGATTTTGACTAATAATATCTGATGTATACATTGTTAAACCCTTTATAAATTCTGACAAATAGTATCTACTGCATACATTGTTGAACTCTTTGGTACATTTTGATCAATAATATCTCATATATACATTTTTGAACTTTTTGTTAAATTGTGACTAATAACATCTGTTGAACTCTTTCGAAGATTCTGATTAATAATATATGACATACTCATTATTGAACTCTTTCTTAAATTGTTATTAATAATATCTGATGTATACATTATTAAACTCTTTCTTAAATTGTTATTAATAATATCTGATGTATACATTATTGAACTCTTTCTTAAATTGTTATTAATAATATCTGATGTACTCATTATTGAACTTTTTCTTAAATTGTTATTAATAATATCTGATGTACTCATTATTGAACTCTTTTTTAAATTGTTATTAATAATATCTGATGTATACATTATTAAACTCTTTCTTAAATTGTTATTAATAATATCTGATGTATACACTATTAAACTCTTTCTTAAATTGTTATTAATAATATCTGATGTATACATTATTGAACTCTTTCTCAAATTGTTATTAATAATATCTGATGTACTCATTATTGAACTTTTTCTTAAATTGTTATTAATAATATCTGATGTACTCATTATTGAACTCTTTCTTAAATTGTTATTAATAATATCTGATGTACTCATTATTGAACTCTTTCTTAAATTGTTATTAATAATATCTGATGTATACATTATTGAACTCTTTCTTAAATTGTTATTAATAATATCTGATGTACTCATTATTCAACTTTTTCTTAAATTGTTATTAATAATATCTGATGTACTCATTATTGAACTTTTTCTTAAATTGTTATTAATAATATCTGATGTATACATTATTGAACTCTTTCTTAAATTGTTATTAATAATATCTGATGTATACATTATTGAACTCTTTCTTAAATTGTTATTAATAATATCTGATGTACTCATTATTGAACTTTTTCTTAAATTGTTATTAATAATATCTGATGTACTCATTATTGAACTTTTTCTTAAATTGTTATTAATAATATCTGATGTACTCATTATTGAACTCTTTATTAAATTGTTATTAATAATATCTGATGTATACATTATTGAACTCTTTCTTAAATTGTTATTAATAATATCTGATGTACTCATTATTGAACTTTTTCTTAAATTGTTATTAATAATATCTGATGTACTCATTATTGAACTCTTTCTTAAATTGTTATTAATAATATCTGATGTATACATTATTGAACTCTTTCTTAAATTGTTATTAATAATATCTGATGTACTCATTATTGAACTTTTTCTTAAATTGTTATTAATAATATCTGATGTATACATTATTGAACTCTTTCTTAAATTGTTATTAATAATATCTGATGTACTCATTATTAAACTTTTTCTTAAATTGTTATTAATAATATCTGATGTATACATTATTGAACTCTTTCTTAAATTGTTATTAATAATATCTGATGTATACATTATTGAACTCTTTCTTAAATTGTTATTAATAATATCTGATGTACTCATTATTGAACTTTTTCTTAAATTGTTATTAATAATATCTGATGTACTCATTATTGAACTTTTTCTTAAATTATTAATAATATCTGATGTACTCATTATTGAACTCTTTCTCAAATTGTTATTAATAATATCTGATGTATACATTATTGAACTCTTTCTTAAAGTGTTATTAATAATATCTGATGTATACATTATTGAACTCTTTCTTAAATTGTTATTAATAATATCTGATGTACTCATTATTGAACTCTTTCTTAAATTGTTATTAATAATATCTGATGTACTCATTATTGAACTTTTTCTTAAATTGTTATTAATAATATCTGATGTACTCATTATTGAACTTTTTCTTAAATTGTTATTAATAATATCTGATGTACTCATTATTGAACTCTTTCTTAAATTGTTATTAATAATATCTGATGTATACATTATTGAACTCTTTCTTAAATTGTTATTAATAATATCTGATGTACTCATTATTGAACTTTTTCTTAAATTGTTATTAATAATATCTGATGTACTCATTATTGAACTTTTCTTAAATTGTTATTAATAATATCTGATGTACTCATTATTGAACTCTTTCTCAAATTGTTATTAATAATATCTGATGTATACATTATTGAACTCTTTCTTAAATTGTTATTAATAATATCTGATGTTTACATTATTGAACTCTTTCTTAAATTGTTATTAATAATATCTGATGTACTCATTATTGAACTCTTTCTTAAATTGTTATTAATAATATCTGATGTACTCATTATTGAACTTTTTCTTAAATTGTTATTAATAATATCTGATGTACTCATTATTGAACTTTTCTTAAATTGTTATTAATAATATCTGATGTACTCATTATTGAACTCTTTCTCAAATTGTTATTAATAATATCTGATGTATACATTATTGAACTCTTTCTTAAATTGTTATTAATAATATCTGATGTATACATTATTGAACTCTTTCTTAAATTGTTATTAATAATATCTGATGTACTCATTATTGAACTCTTTCTTAAATTGTTATTAATAATATCTGATGTATACATTATTGAACTCTTTCTTAAATTGTTATTAATAATATCTGATGTACTCATTATTGAACTTTCTCTTAAATTGTTATTAATAATATCTGATGTATACATTATTGAACTCTTTCTTAAATTGTTATTAATAATATCTGATGTACTCATTATTAAACTTTTTCTTAAATTGTTATTAATAATATCTGATGTATACATTATTGAACTCTTTCTTAAATTGTTATTAATAATATCTGATGTATACATTATTGAACTCTTTCTTAAATTGTTATTAATAATATCTGATGTACTCATTATTGAACTTTTTCTTAAATTGTTATTAATAATATCTGATGTACTCATTATTGAACTTTTTCTTAAATTATTAATAATATCTGATGTACTCATTATTGAACTCTTTCTCAAATTGTTATTAATAATATCTGATGTATACATTATTGAACTCTTTCTTAAATTGTTATTAATAATATCTGATGTATACATTATTGAACTCTTTCTTAAATTGTTATTAATAATATCTGATGTACTCATTATTGAACTCTTTCTTAAATTGTTATTAATAATATCTGATGTACTCATTATTGAACTTTTTCTTAAATTGTTATTAATAATATCTGATGTACTCATTATTGAACTTTTTCTTAAATTGTTATTAATAATATCTGATGTACTCATTATTGAACTCTTTCTTAAATTGTTATTAATAATATCTGATGTACTCATTATTGAACTTTTTCTTAAATTGTTATTAATAATATCTGATGTACTCATTATTGAACTCTTTCTTAAATTGTTATTAATAATATCTGATGTATACATTATTGAACTCTTTCTTAAATTGTTATTAATAATATCTGATGTACTCATTATTGAACTTTTTCTTAAATTGTTATTAATAATATCTGATGTACTCATTATTGAACTTTTTCTTAAATTGTTATTAATAATATCTGATGTACTCATTATTGAACTCTTTCTCAAATTGTTATTAATAATATCTGATGTATACATTATTGAACTCTTTCTTAAATTGTTATTAATAATATCTGATGTTTACATTATTGAACTCTTTCTTAAATTGTTATTAATAATATCTGATGTACTCATTATTGAACTCTTTCTTAAATTGTTATTAATAATATCTGATGTACTCATTATTGAACTTTTTCTTAAATTGTTATTAATAATATCTGATGTACTCATTATTGAACTCTTTCTCAAATTGTTATTAATAATATCTGATGTATACATTATTAAACTCTTTCTTAAATTGTTATTAATAATATCTGATGTATACATTATTGAACTCTTTCTTAAATTGTTATTAATAATATCTGATGTACTCATTATTGAACTCTTTCTTAAATTGTTATTAATAATATCTGATGTATACATTATTGAACTCTTTCTTAAATTGTTATTAATAATATCTGATGTACTCATTATTGAACTTTTTCTTAAATTATTAATAATATCTGATGTACTCATTATTGAACTCTTTCTCAAATTGTTATTAATAATATCTGTGGAATACATTATTGAACTCTTTCTTAAATTGTTATTAATAATATCTGATGTATACATTATTGAACTCTTTCTTAAATTGTTATTAATAATATCTGATGTACTCATTATTGAACTCTTTCTTAAATTGTTATTAATAATATCTGATGTACTCATTATTGAACTCTTTCTTAAATTGTTATTAATAATATCTGATGTATACATTATTGAACTCTTTCTTAAATTGTTATTAATAATATCTGATGTACTCATTATTGAACTTTTTCTTAAATTGTTATTAATAATATCTGATGTACTCATTATTGAACTTTTTCTTAAATTGTTATTAATAATATCTGATGTACTCATTATTGAACTCTTTCTCAAATTGTTATTAATAATATCTGATGTATACATTATTGAACTCTTTCTTAAATTGTTATTAATAATATCTGATGTTTACATTATTGAACTCTTTCTTAAATTGTTATTAATAATATCTGATGTACTCATTATTGAACTCTTTCTTAAATTGTTATTAATAATATCTGATGTACTCATTATTGAACTTTTTCTTAAATTGTTATTAATAATATCTGATGTACTCATTATTGAACTTTTTCTTAAATTGTTATTAATAATATCTGATGTACTCATTATTGAACTCTTTCTCAAATTGTTATTAATAATATCTGATGTATACATTATTGAACTCTTTCTTAAATTGTTATTAATAATATCTGATGTATACATTATTGAACTCTTTCTTAAATTGTTATTAATAATATCTGATGTACTCATTATTGAACTCTTTCTTAAATTGTTATTAATAATATCTGATGTATACATTATTGAACTCTTTCTTAAATTGTTATTAATAATATCTGATGTACTCATTATTGAACTTTTCTTAAATTGTTATTAATAATATCTGATGTATACATTATTGAACTCTTTCTTAAATTGTTATTAATAATATCTGATGTACTCATTATTAAACTTTTTCTTAAATTGTTATTAATAATATCTGATGTATACATTATTGAACTCTTTCTTAAATTGTTATTAATAATATCTGATGTATACATTATTGAACTCTTTCTTAAATTGTTATTAATAATATCTGATGTACTCATTATTGAACTTTTTCTTAAATTGTTATTAATAATATCTGATGTACTCATTATTGAACTTTTTCTTAAATTATTAATAATATCTGATGTACTCATTATTGAACTCTTTCTCAAATTGTTATTAATAATATCTGATGTATACATTATTGAACTCTTTCTTAAATTGTTATTAATAATATCTGATGTATACATTATTGAACTCTTTCTTAAATTGTTATTAATAATATCTGATGTACTCATTATTGAACTCTTTCTTAAATTGTTATTAATAATATCTGATGTACTCATTATTGAACTTTTCTTAAATTGTTATTAATAATATCTGATGTACTCATTATTGAACTTTTCTTAAATTGTTATTAATAATATCTGATGTACTCATTATTGAACTCTTTCTTAAATTGTTATTAATAATATCTGATGTATACATTATTGAACTCTTTCTTAAATTGTTATTAATAATATCTGATGTACTCATTATTGAACTTTTTCTTAAATTGTTATTAATAATATCTGATGTACTCATTATTGAACTTTTTCTTAAATTGTTATTAATAATATCTGATGTACTCATTATTGAACTCTTTCTCAAATTGTTATTAATAATATCTGATGTATACATTATTGAACTCTTTCTTAAATTGTTATTAATAATATCTGATGTATACATTACTGAACTCTTTCTTAAATTGTTATTAATAATATCTGATGTATACATTATTGAACTCTTTCTTAAATTGTTATTAATAATATCTGATGTACTCATTATTGAACTCTTTCTTAAATTGTTATTAATAATATCTGATGTATACATTATTGAACTCTTTCTTAAATTGTTATTAATAATATCTGATGTACTCATTATTGAACTTTTTCTTAAATTGTTATTAATAATATCTGATGTATACATTATTGAACTCTTTCTTAAATTGTTATTAATAATATCTGATGTACTCATTATTAAACTTTTTCTTAAATTGTTATTAATAATATCTGATGTATACATTATTGAACTCTTTCTTAAATTGTTATTAATAATATCTGATGTATACATTATTGAACTCTTTCTTAAATTGTTATTAATAATATCTGATGTACTCATTATTGAACTTTTTCTTAAATTGTTATTAATAATATCTGATGTACTCATTATTGAACTTTTTCTTAAATTATTAATAATATCTGATGTACTCATTATTGAACTCTTTCTCAAATTGTTATTAATAATATCTGATGTATACATTATTGAACTCTTTCTTAAATTGTTATTAATAATATCTGATGTATACATTATTGAACTCTTTCTTAAATTGTTATTAATAATATCTGATGTACTCATTATTGAACTCTTTCTTAAATTGTTATTAATAATATCTGATGTACTCATTATTGAACTTTTCTTAAATTGTTATTAATAATATCTGATGTACTCATTATTGAACTCTTTCTTAAATTGTTATTAATAATATCTGATGTACTCATTATTGAACTCTTTCTTAAATTGTTATTAATAATATCTGATGTACTCATTATTGAACTTTTTCTTAAATTGTTATTAATAATATCTGATGTACTCATTATTGAACTCTTTCTTAAATTGTTATTAATAATATCTGATGTATACATTATTGAACTCTTTCTTAAATTGTTATTAATAATATCTGATGTACTCATTATTGAACTTTTTCTTAAATTGTTATTAATAATATCTGATGTACTCATTATTGAACTTTTCTTAAATTGTTATTAATAATATCTGATGTACTCATTATTGAACTCTTTCTCAAATTGTTATTAATAATATCTGATGTATACATTATTGAACTCTTTCTTAAATTGTTATTAATAATATCTGATGTTTACATTATTGAACTCTTTCTTAAATTGTTATTAATAATATCTGATGTACTCATTATTGAACTCTTTCTTAAATTGTTATTAATAATATCTGATGTACTCATTATTGAACTTTTCTTAAATTGTTATTAATAATATCTGATGTACTCATTATTGAACTTTTTCTTAAATTGTTATTAATAATATCTGATGTACTCATTATTGAACTCTTTCTCAAATTGTTATTAATAATATCTGATGTATACATTATTGAACTCTTTCTTAAATTGTTATTAATAATATCTGATGTTTACATTATTGAACTCTTTCTTAAATTGTTATTAATAATATCTGATGTACTCATTATTGAACTCTTTCTTAAATTGTTATTAATAATATCTGATGTACTCATTATTGAACTTTTCTTAAATTGTTATTAATAATATCTGATGTACTCATTATTGAACTTTTTTCTTAAATTGTTATTAATAATATCTGATGTACTCATTATTGAACTCTTTCTCAAATTGTTATTAATAATATCTGATGTATACATTATTAAACTCTTTCTTAAATTGTTATTAATAATATCTGATGTATACATTATTGAACTCTTTCTTAAATTGTTATTAATAATATCTGATGTACTCATTATTGAACTCTTTCTTAAATTGTTATTAATAATATCTGATGTATACATTATTGAACTCTTTCTTAAATTGTTATTAATAATATCTGATGTACTCATTATTGAACTTTTTCTTAAATTATTAATAATATCTGATGTACTCATTATTGAACTCTTTCTCAAATTGTTATTAATAATATCTGATGTATACATTATTGAACTCTTTCTTAAATTGTTATTAATAATATCTGATGTATACATTATTGAACTCTTTCTTAAATTGTTATTAATAATATCTGATGTACTCATTATTGAACTCTTTCTTAAATTGTTATTAATAATATCTGATGTACTCATTATTGAACTTTTTCTTAAATTGTTATTAATAATATCTGATGTACTCATTATTGAACTTTTCTTAAATTGTTATTAATAATATCTGATGTACTCATTATTGAACTCTTTCTTAAATTGTTATTAATAATATCTGATGTACTCATTATTGAACTTTTCTTAAATTGTTATTAATAATATCTGATGTACTCATTATTGAACTCTTTCTTAAATTGTTATTAATAATATCTGATGTATACATTATTGAACTCTTTCTTAAATTGTTATTAATAATATCTGATGTACTCATTATTGAACTTTTTCTTAAATTGTTATTAATAATATCTGATGTACTCATTATTGAACTTTTTCTTAAATTGTTATTAATAATATCTGATGTACTCATTATTGAACTCTTTCTCAAATTGTTATTAATAATATCTGATGTATACATTATTGAACTCTTTCTTAAATTGTTATTAATAATATCTGATGTTTACATTATTGAACTCTTTCTTAAATTGTTATTAATAATATCTGATGTACTCATTATTGAACTCTTTCTTAAATTGTTATTAATAATATCTGATGTACTCATTATTGAACTTTTTCTTAAATTGTTATTAATAATATCTGATGTACTCATTATTGAACTTTTCTTAAATTGTTATTAATAATATCTGATGTACTCATTATTGAACTCTTTCTCAAATTGTTATTAATAATATCTGATGTATACATTATTGAACTCTTTCTTAAATTGTTATTAATAATATCTGATGTATACATTATTGAACTCTTTCTTAAATTGTTATTAATAATATCTGATGTACTCATTATTGAACTCTTTCTTAAATTGTTATTAATAATATCTGATGTATACATTATTGAACTCTTTCTTAAATTGTTATTAATAATATCTGATGTACTCATTATTGAACTTTTTCTTAAATTGTTATTAATAATATCTGATGTATACATTATTGAACTCTTTCTTAAATTGTTATTAATAATATCTGATGTACTCATTATTAAACTTTTTCTTAAATTGTTATTAATAATATCTGATGTATACATTATTGAACTCTTTCTTAAATTGTTATTAATAATATCTGATGTATACATTATTGAACTCTTTCTTAAATTGTTATTAATAATATCTGATGTACTCATTATTGAACTTTTTCTTAAATTGTTATTAATAATATCTGATGTACTCATTATTGAACTTTTTCTTAAATTATTAATAATATCTGATGTACTCATTATTGAACTCTTTCTCAAATTGTTATTAATAATATCTGATGTATACATTATTGAACTCTTTCTTAAATTGTTATTAATAATATCTGATGTATACATTATTGAACTCTTTCTTAAATTGTTATTAATAATATCTGATGTACTCATTATTGAACTCTTTCTTAAATTGTTATTAATAATATCTGATGTACTCATTATTGAACTTTTTCTTAAATTGTTATTAATAATATCTGATGTACTCATTATTGAACTTTTTCTTAAATTGTTATTAATAATATCTGATGTACTCATTATTGAACTCTTTCTTAAATTGTTATTAATAATATCTGATGTATACATTATTGAACTCTTTCTTAAATTGTTATTAATAATATCTGATGTACTCATTATTGAACTTTTTCTTAAATTGTTATTAATAATATCTGATGTACTCATTATTGAACTTTTTCTTAAATTGTTATTAATAATATCTGATGTACTCATTATTGAACTCTTTCTCAAATTGTTATTAATAATATCTGATGTATACATTATTGAACTCTTTCTTAAATTGTTATTAATAATATCTGATGTATACATTATTGAACTCTTTCTTAAATTGTTATTAATAATATCTGATGTACTCATTATTGAACTTTTTCTTAAATTGTTATTAATAATATCTGATGTACTCATTATTGAACTTTTCTTAAATTGTTATTAATAATATCTGATGTACTCATTATTGAACTCTTTCTCAAATTGTTATTAATAATATCTGATGTATACATTATTGAACTCTTTCTTAAATTGTTATTAATAATATCTGATGTTTACATTATTGAACTCTTTCTTAAATTGTTATTAATAATATCTGATGTACTCATTATTGAACTCTTTCTTAAATTGTTATTAATAATATCTGATGTACTCATTATTGAACTTTTTCTTAAATTGTTATTAATAATATCTGATGTACTCATTATTGAACTTTTTCTTAAATTGTTATTAATAATATCTGATGTACTCATTATTGAACTCTTTCTCAAATTGTTATTAATAATATCTGATGTATACATTATTGAACTCTTTCTTAAATTGTTATTAATAATATCTGATGTATACATTATTGAACTCTTTCTTAAATTGTTATTAATAATATCTGATGTACTCATTATTGAACTCTTTCTTAAATTGTTATTAATAATATCTGATGTATACATTATTGAACTCTTTCTTAAATTGTTATTAATAATATCTGATGTACTCATTATTGAACTTTTTCTTAAATTATTAATAATATCTGATGTACTCATTATTGAACTCTTTCTCAAATTGTTATTAATAATATCTGATGTATACATTATTGAACTCTTTCTTAAATTGTTATTAATAATATCTGATGTATACATTATTGAACTCTTTCTTAAATTGTTATTAATAATATCTGATGTACTCATTATTGAACTTTTTCTTAAATTGTTATTAATAATATCTGATGTACTCATTATTGAACTTTTCTTAAATTGTTATTAATAATATCTGATGTACTCATTATTGAACTTTTTCTTAAATTGTTATTAATAATATCTGATGTACTCATTATTGAACTCTTTCTTAAATTGTTATTAATAATATCTGATGTACTCATTATTGAACTTTTTCTTAAATTGTTATTAATAATATCTGATGTACTCATTATTGAACTCTTTCTTAAATTGTTATTAATAATATCTGATGTATACATTATTGAACTCTTTCTTAAATTGTTATTAATAATATCTGATGTACTCATTATTGAACTTTTTCTTAAATTGTTATTAATAATATCTGATGTACTCATTATTGAACTTTTTCTTAAATTGTTATTAATAATATCTGATGTACTCATTATTGAACTCTTTCTCAAATTGTTATTAATAATATCTGATGTATACATTATTGAACTCTTTCTTAAATTGTTATTAATAATATCTGATGTTTACATTATTGAACTCTTTCTTAAATTGTTATTAATAATATCTGATGTACTCATTATTGAACTCTTTCTTAAATTGTTATTAATAATATCTGATGTACTCATTATTGAACTTTTTCTTAAATTGTTATTAATAATATCTGATGTACTCATTATTGAACTTTTTCTTAAATTGTTATTAATAATATCTGATGTACTCATTATTGAACTCTTTCTCAAATTGTTATTAATAATATCTGATGTATACATTATTGAACTCTTTCTTAAATTGTTATTAATAATATCTGATGTATACATTATTGAACTCTTTCTTAAATTGTTATTAATAATATCTGATGTACTCATTATTGAACTCTTTCTTAAATTGTTATTAATAATATCTGATGTATACATTATTGAACTCTTTCTTAAATTGTTATTAATAATATCTGATGTACTCATTATTGAACTTTTTCTTAAATTGTTATTAATAATATCTGATGTATACATTATTGAACTCTTTCTTAAATTGTTATTAATAATATCTGATGTACTCATTATTAAACTTTTTCTTAAATTGTTATTAATAATATCTGATGTATACATTATTGAACTCTTTCTTAAATTGTTATTAATAATATCTGATGTATACATTATTGAACTCTTTCTTAAATTGTTATTAATAATATCTGATGTACTCATTATTGAACTTTTTCTTAAATTGTTATTAATAATATCTGATGTACTCATTATTGAACTTTTTCTTAAATTATTAATAATATCTGATGTACTCATTATTGAACTCTTTCTCAAATTGTTATTAATAATATCTGATGTATACATTATTGAACTCTTTCTTAAATTGTTATTAATAATATCTGATGTATACATTATTGAACTCTTTCTTAAATTGTTATTAATAATATCTGATGTACTCATTATTGAACTCTTTCTTAAATTGTTATTAATAATATCTGATGTACTCATTATTGAACTTTTTCTTAAATTGTTATTAATAATATCTGATGTACTCATTATTGAACTTTTTCTTAAATTGTTATTAATAATATCTGATGTACTCATTATTGAACTCTTTCTTAAATTGTTATTAATAATATCTGATGTATACATTATTGAACTCTTTCTTAAATTGTTATTAATAATATCTGATGTACTCATTATTGAACTTTTTCTTAAATTGTTATTAATAATATCTGATGTACTCATTATTGAACTTTTTCTTAAATTGTTATTAATAATATCTGATGTACTCATTATTGAACTCTTTCTCAAATTGTTATTAATAATATCTGATGTATACATTATTGAACTCTTTCTTAAATTGTTATTAATAATATCTGATGTTTACATTATTGAACTCTTTCTTAAATTGTTATTAATAATATCTGATGTACTCATTATTGAACTCTTTCTTAAATTGTTATTAATAATATCTGATGTACTCATTATTGAACTTTTTCTTAAATTGTTATTAATAATATCTGATGTACTCATTATTGAACTTTTTCTTAAATTGTTATTAATAATATCTGATGTACTCATTATTGAACTCTTTCTCAAATTGTTATTAATAATATCTGATGTATACATTATTGAACTCTTTCTTAAATTGTTATTAATAATATCTGATGTATACATTATTGAACTCTTTCTTAAATTGTTATTAATAATATCTGATGTACTCATTATTGAACTCTTTCTTAAATTGTTATTAATAATATCTGATGTACTCATTATTGAACTTTTCTTAAATTGTTATTAATAATATCTGATGTACTCATTATTGAACTTTTCTTAAATTGTTATTAATAATATCTGATGTACTCATTATTGAACTCTTTCTTAAATTGTTATTAATAATATCTGATGTATACATTATTGAACTCTTTCTTAAATTGTTATTAATAATATCTGATGTACTCATTATTGAACTCTTTCTTAAATTGTTATTAATAATATCTGATGTACTCATTATTGAACTCTTTCTTAAATTGTTATTAATAATATCTGATGTACTCATTATTGAACTTTTTCTTAAATTATTAATAATATCTGATGTACTCATTATTGAACTCTTTCTCAAATTGTTATTAATAATATCTGATGTATACATTATTGAACTCTTTCTTAAATTGTTATTAATAATATCTGATGTATACATTATTGAACTCTTTCTTAAATTGTTATTAATAATATCTGATGTACTCATTATTGAACTCTTTCTTAAATTGTTATTAATAATATCTGATGTACTCATTATTGAACTTTTTCTTAAATTGTTATTAATAATATCTGATGTACTCATTATTGAACTTTTCTTAAATTGTTATTAATAATATCTGATGTACTCATTATTGAACTCTTTCTTAAATTGTTATTAATAATATCTGATGTATACATTATTGAACTCTTTCTTAAATTGTTATTAATAATATCTGATGTACTCATTATTGAACTTTTTCTTAAATTGTTATTAATAATATCTGATGTACTCATTATTGAACTTTTTCTTAAATTGTTATTAATAATATCTGATGTACTCATTATTGAACTCTTTCTCAAATTGTTATTAATAATATCTGATGTATACATTATTGAACTCTTTCTTAAATTGTTATTAATAATATCTGATGTATACATTATTGAACTCTTTCTTAAATTGTTATTAATAATATCTGATGTACTCATTATTGAACTCTTTCTTAAATTGTTATTAATAATATCTGATGTACTCATTATTGAACTTTTTCTTAAATTGTTATTAATAATATCTGATGTACTCATTATTGAACTTTTTCTTAAATTGTTATTAATAATATCTGATGTACTCATTATTGAACTCTTTCTCAAATTGTTATTAATAATATCTGATGTATACATTATTGAACTCTTTCTTAAATTGTGATTAATAATATCTGATGTATACATTATTGAACTCTTTCTTAAATTGTTATTAATAATATCTGATGTACTCATTATTGAACTCTTTCTTAAATTGTTATTAATAATATCTGATGTGCTCATTATTGAACTTTTTCTTAAATTGTTATTAATAATATCTGATGTACTCATTATTGAACTTTTTCTTAAATTGTTATTAATAATATCTGATGTACTCATTATTGAACTCTTTCTTAAATTGTTATTAATAATATCTGATGTATACATTATTGAACTCTTTCTTAAATTGTTATTAATAATATCTGATGTACTCATTATTGAACTCTTTCTTAAATTGTTATTAATAATATCTGATGTACTCATTATTGAACTCTTTCTTAAATTGTTATTAATAATATCTGATGTACTCATTATTGAACTCTTACTTAAATTGTTATTAATAATATCTGATGTACTCATTATTGAACTCTTTCTCAAATTGTTATTAATAGTATCTGATGTACTCATTATTGAACTCTTTCTTAAATTGTTATTAATAATATCTGATGTATACATTATTGAACTCTTTCTTAAATTGTTATTAATAATATCTGATGTACTCATTATTGAACTCTTTCTTAAATTGTTATTAATAATATCTGATGTACTCATTATTGAACTCTTTCTTAAATTGTTATTAATAATATCTGATGTACTCATTATTGAACTCTTTCTTAAATTGTTATTAATAATATCTGATGTACTCATTATTGAACTCTTTCTTAAATTGTTATTAATAATATCTGATGTATACATTATTGAACTCTTTCTTAAATTGTTATTAATAATATCTGATGTACTCATTATTGAACTCTTTCTTAAATTGTTATTAATAACGTCTGATGTATACATTGTTGAACACTTTGGTAAATTTTCACTAATAACATCTGTTGAACTGTGTGGTAGATTCTGCTTAATAATACCTGATATATACATTGTTCAACTCTTTGTCAAGTTCTCATTACTAACACGTGATGCATACATTGTTGAACTGTTTGGTAAAGTATCACAAAAATATCTCATATATGTACATACATTGTTGAATTTTTTGTTAAATTCTGATTAATAATGTCTGTTGATCTCTTTGGTAGATTCTGATTAATAATATCTGACGTATACATTTTTAACTCTTTGGTAAATTCTGACAAATAACATCTGATATATAGATTATTGAATTCTTTCCGAAATTCTTATAATTTTATCTGACGTTTACATTGTTGAACTCTTTGTTAAATTCTGATTAATAACATCTGATACATACATTGTTGTTCTCTTTAGTAAATTCTGACCAATAATATCTAACGTATACATTGTTGAACTCTGTTAACTTCTGACTAATACTATCTAATGTATACGTTATTGAACTATTTGTTAAATTCTGACTAATAACATCTGTTGAATACTTTGGTAGATTCTGATTAATATTATCTGATGCATACATTGTTAAATTGTTTATTAAATTCTGATTAATAACATCTGATTGATACATAGTTGAACTGTTTGGTAAATTCTAAATATTAGGATATGATGTATACATTGTTGAACTATTTATTAAATTGTGATTAATAATAGCTAATGTATACATTGTTGAAATCTTTGTTAAATTCTGACTGATAACATCTGACATACACATTGTTGAACTCTTTGTTAAATTCAGACTAATAACATCTGACATACACATTGTTGAACTCTTTGTTAATTTATGATTAATAATATCTAATGTATATATTTTTGAACTCTTTGGTACATTTCGACCAATAATATCTGAGGTATACATTTTTGAACTTTTTGTTAAATTGTGACTAATAACAGCTGTTGAACTCTTTCAAAGATTTTGATTAACAATATATGACATACACATTATTGAACTCTTTGGTACATTTTCGCTAATAATATCTGTTGAACTGTGTGGTATATTCTGATTAATAATACCTGATGTATACATTTTTAACTCTTTGGTAAATTCTGACTAGTAGCATCCGATATATTGATTGTTCAACTCTTGGTCAAATATTAATAATATCTCACGTTTACGATGTTGAACTCTTTGTTAAATTCTGACAAATTTTATCTGACATATACATTGTTGAATTCTCTGTTAAATTCTGATTAATATCATCTGATGTAAACATTCTTGAACTCTTTGGTAAATTCTGACGAATAGCATCTCATAAATACATTGTTGAACTCTTTGTTAAATCCTGATTACAATATCTGATGATTACATTGTTGAGCTCTTTGTTAAATCCTGATTACAATATCTGATGATTACATTGTTGAACTCTTTCTTAAATCCTGATTACAATATCTGATGATTACATTGTTGAACTCTTTGTTAAATCCTGATTACAATATCTGATTATTACATTGTTGAACTCTTTGTTAAATCCTGATTACTGACATCTGTTAACTCTTAGGTAGATTATTACTAATAATATTTGATGTATATATTGTTGAACTCTTTATTAAATTCTGATTAATAATATCGGTTAAACTATTTCATATATTCTGATTACTAACATCTGATCTATACATGGTTGAACTCTTTGTTAAATTCTTACTAATAACATGTGATGTAAATGCTGTTGAACTCTGTGGTAAATTCTGACTAATAACAACTGATGTATACATTCTTAAACTCTTTGGTAATTTCTTACTAATAACATCTGATGTGTACATTGTTAAAATGTTTTGTTTTTTTTTAATTTCAACTGAAATAACTGGTGGTTATTTGACTACTTTTATCAAGTGGAGATTTCTATAAGCCTGTTATTAATATGTATTAGTTTGCGTGCATTAAAGGCACTAATATGTGAGGTGGTTTACACAATTTACATTGAATAATCTAAACTCTGTACAAAACAGTTACATGAAATCACTTCTTTCAATACGTGCTGAAGTGTAATGCCTGCTGCATATTATGAATGCAGTTTTGTTTCTTAAAGTTCATGTTTACATGTTTGTTTGTTGTTGTTTTTAAGATGTATACATGTAAATAAGTTAAACCGTCATAACATTATCAACCTCAGAGAGTTTGTTGATATTAATAAATACTTTTTTTGCCAGCTTTGAAGAAATCCACAAAAACATTGTTTATTTAAGAATGTTCTCAATGTTCACTCCAAAAATTCATTTTTCATGAGTAAAAGGATTTTAGAGTAAAATGAACCTCAAATTAACCCAATAGTTAGTTGAACTAAATGTATGAAAAAAAAAAAACATGTTGGAAAAGTCGACCTTAGAAGATAGAACACGAACAGAATACAGCAAACACTGAAAGAAACAATCAATCTTGGAAGTGGGAACAAACTAACCATCAAAATCTCCTGTATCATCAAATCCTAGAAACAAAAAGTTTTATAATAACTAATGAGGATCAATTGAGAAACAATAATCTAACCATAAAACCTCCTGTATCATCAAATCCCAGAAACAAAAAGTTTTATAATAACTAATGAGGATCAAATGAGAAACAATAATCTAACCATAAAATCTCCTGTATCATCAAATCCCAGAAACAAAAAGTTTTATAATAACTAATGAGAATCAAATGAGAAACAATAAACTAACCATCAAAACCTCCTGTATCATCAAATCCTAGAAACAAAGTTTTGTAATAACTAATGAGGATCAACTGAGAAACAATAAACTAACCATAAAACCTCCTGTATCATCAAATACTAGAAACAAAAAGTTTTGTAATAACTAATGAGGGTCAACTGAGAAACAATAAACTAACCATAAAACCTCCTGTATCATCAAATCCTAGAAACAAAAAGTTTTGTAATAACTAATGAGGATCAACTGAGAAACAATAAACTAACCATAAAACCTCCTGTATCATCAAATCCTAGAAACAAAAAGTTTTGTAATAACTAATGAGGATCAACTGAGAAACAAGAAACTAACCATCAAAACCTCCTGTATCATCAAATCCTAGAAACAAAAGATTTTGTAATAACTAATGAGGATCAAATGAGAAACAATAAACTAACCATCAAAACCTCCTGTATCATCAAATCCTAGAAACAAAAAGTTTTGTAATAACTAATGAGGATTAAATGAGAAACAATAAACTAACCATAAAACCTCCTGTATCATCAAATCCTAGAAACAAAAAGTTTTGTAATAACTAATGAGGATCAACTGAGAAACAATAAACTAACCATTAAAACCTCCTGTATCATCAAATCCTAGAAACAAAAAGTTTTGTAATAACTAATGAGGATCAACTGAGAAACAATAAACTAACCATTAAAACCTCCTGTATCATCAAATACTAGAAACAAAAATTTTTGTAATAACTAATGAGGATCAAATGAGAAACAATAAACTAACCATCAAAACCTCCTGTATCATCAAATCCTAGAAACAAAAAGTTTTGTAATAACTAATGAGGATCAACTGAGAAACAATAAACTAACCATCAAAACCTCCTGTATCATCAAATCCTAGAAACAAAAAGTTTTGTAATAACTAATGAGGATCAACTGAGAAACAATAAACTAACCATAAAACCTCCTGTATCATCAAATCCTAGAAACAAAAAGTTTTGTAATAACTAATGAGGATCAACTGAGAAACAATAAACTAACCATAAAACCTCCTGTATCATCAAATCCTAGAAACAAAAAGTTTTATAATAACTAATGAGGATCAACTGAGAAACATCGCACCAAACATGGTTGCCCTCTCAGCCGAGGGGGCGTTATAATGTGATGGTCAATCCCACAATTCGTTGGTAAAAGAGTAGCCCAAGAGTTGGCGGTGGGTGGTGCAAATAGCTGTCTTCTCTCTAGCCTTTCACTGCTAAATTAGGGACGTCTAGTACAGATAGCCCTCGTGTAGCTTTGTGCGAAATTCAAGAAACAAAACAGTCCATTGTATAGCTTCGTACTTAAAAACAGCCAAGGCAAAAATTAACATGTTTCAACGTTAGCGAATTGATTACATGTATTTTGTAGGAGTGGCTTTCTCTTCGCTACACTGAACCAATATTCAGAAAGACATTATGATGAATTACTTAACTAAACAAACTGTTTAAGATAACTTAATACTTTTTCTCATCACCAGAACTGCAAACTTCGGAGAGAGAGAAATGTAAAGTCCAATCTGTTATTATATTCGATGCTCCTCACCGAGTTAGTCCTCCTTCGAGGAATTTTACTCTTCATCGATTTGACCTTGTCTGAGGTTACTACAAATTCTCCAAACCGGTCTAACTGGATGTCAAACATGGAATCGAATGATAGACTGGGCCTCATTTTTCGCGACGAGATTTACAACGTTGGTGATAATAATAAAAAATGATGGTACGACGACAAACTGAAGTTCGAACCTCCTCTAGAACTAAGTTCATTTACCAGAGCACAACAGCAAGAAGGAAAGAAGTTGACGTTACCTACGTTTATTGCGCCACCTTCAAGTCAAGGATAGTTTTAAAAATAGGAGAGATAAGTCAACATGTTTATTTATAATCGAGCAAATTTTAATGATAAATAATAATCACACTTTGGAAAATTACAATTAGGTAGTCTAGCGACCATTTCCCTAAAACAAAAGGACATCCTAATGTTATTTGCATTATAAACAATTTAAAGCGTTTCAATGTTTTCACGAAAAATATTATTTGCATTAAAATCGTTTTAAATAGTACAGAATAGCACTTTGATATTATACGGACTAGTTAGATATTTTGCACCAAAAATGTATCAAAACTAAACTTTGTCAAAGTAAAAGCACTGACTTTTTAATAATTACAATGGAATCAAATGTGAGCATAAAATGATGAGCCTGAAAATATACTGAACTTAATTATTTATGGTTCGGATATAAAAAAAAAATATTTAAACCTACCGAAACAGTCTCTTATTTATTTCAGTTTGTGCATGTGAAAGTAAAGTATGCAATCTGCACTTTGTCGCCGCGAGAAATGAGCCTCAGGTTTAAGCATTATAAGTCTGTAAAGTTACCGTTTACCCACCAAGGGAACAACGCAATCTTGAAAGTATCACGAAGGCAAGCAAATATAAGAACGGAGAATTATAGTCTGTCGAATTATCTTATCCTGTTTCATACATGTGTTACATCGAATCCAAATATTCAACGATTTCTTAAAAACTGTGTTTTGTCAGTAACAGCAAATTATTGTTAGGTCCGCTATTACTTTTGTGTGATCTCCCAATACAAACACCTCTCAAGATTAGATCTGACACTTAATAAAGAGAGTGAATACATTCTGTTTTCTAGTAAGTAGCCGTTCATAATTATCATTATCATGACCAGGTACAAACCTTACTTTGGTAAGAAAAGAAAGGAAGGTATCAAACATGCATGTGCGCCTTTTCCCAAAATAAAAATGAACATTCTTTATTGTTAGTATCTTTACACCTCTAACTCAACTTAATCACACTCATAACAGATCCCTCATATATACATATATAAGTCATGTGCGTACGCAGGAGAGGGGATTCAGCCGTACACCCTCCTTTTTGTGTTGCAAGAAAAAATGTTCATATAGTTATAGCTCAGTTACTTATGGCACTTAACGTTTTCTACATTCTTCTGATGAAGCATTAGCGTTTTTTGGCTTGAAACAGTCCCATGCAGTGACTTCTGATGATACTTTGTAATTGGAATTCTGAAACCGTATTGCTATTGTTAGGTTTTGTAGGTCGGGTTCGTTACAGTAAGTACCTGTGATTTGTTGGCGATAAATTACACCAATAAACAAACAGCATAGGATCACCATAGTATTAATATGCTTTGCGTGTTGAATGTGCTTCATATTATTTGTCAGCTTGCAATCTCACAAATTAGTCTCTCCCTTTCAACATAGAGGCCTGTTAGTGTGTGTGAAAAAGTCTTATCTCCAAAGCTGCAGCTAACAAAATAAGGTTTCTGTTTTTCAACAATTTTATTTTATACAGTCTAACGTTCAAAGGTAATCAGCACAGTTAACCTGTATAGTAAGTTGGCTGCAATACATATATTAAAATACTAGCAGTAGTTCCATTCCCTTCGATGGAAGTTATGTAAATTCGTGAATAATGAAAAGTTATCTTAGGACATAAAAAAGTCGCTTACTGTTATATAATTATAAAAAACGCAAGAACGCCTATACAAATTGCAAAATTGAAAATTCGTATGCATCTCCCCATGGACCTAATGAATCTTCATACCAAATTTCATGAAGTTCCATCCACAGGGTCGAAATTGTGGTAAAAAATGTCCACAAAACTTCTCAACACGCAAAACTGAAAATGTGAGTGTATACCCGTACATACCTAATGAACTTCCATACCAGTTTTGGTGAAGATCCATTCGTACTTGGTGAAGTAGTTAATTTGACATTTAAACGGATAATACTGTAGCTAGCTTATACAATAAATTTACCAATACTAACTAACATTACAATTTTGTAAAAACTTTCATGTAGCGACTAGAAAGAAAAAACAATTAAAGTCAATAAGTTGCTAGAAGAAATGTATTTCAAGACGGCTGGTATGGGTATTAATACTTTTATTAAAATAAAGCAGAGGATAACGTTTCGACCTTCTTAGATCATCTTCAGGTTAACAAAGAGACTTTGAAATTGGCCAGTGCCGAGCACGTCTTAGGGATGAGAATTATTTAAAAAATACCAAAATTACATACATGATTATGAAAACTTTTTATCTTTGAATTTAAAGTACATTAGTTATTGAGAATCATCCCACATTAAAAATGAAACAAAAAACTCCAATGCAGGATACAAATTATCTTGTAACCAGTTAAAAGAGTAATGATTACACACCTAAGGTAACATTTATGACGATATATTGTGCATATAAATTTAATTATTATGAAAAATGTCTACGATTTTGTAATGGAAAGCAAAACACTGAAACTAAAACGAAAATCAGATTGTTACGAATCATGCTAAATGTTTTATATAAATTTACAAGTATAACAGTGCACAGTTTTTCGATCTTTTAAACTTTTTTGTTTCCTGTTGTGACACTGACAGTCCGAACTAGGCCTAATATTGTTTTGTTAATGGCTGAGCGGGATGGCTTCGAATATCGTACCTCCTTGTGGCGTTACGTGTGCATGCATACAAGTTTGGTTTGTCATTTTTTGCTTTTTTATTTTTCAATATTTTTTGATGGGATCTTTCTATTTTAGCGTTATTGTACTATTACTGTTAAACATTGTTTTATACTATGTTGTAATACCACCAGTAGAAAATCAAACTGTGCTGGAAGTGTTAGGCTTATCCGCTGACCGAAGTGATAAACACCCACCTGTTTATGCTCATAGGGGTGGGGGATATGACGCTCCAGAGAATACTTTAGCAGCTTTTCGAAAAGTAAGCCCTGCTGCTTATTTCGTATTATAACATGTTAAGCATGTAAAATAGTGTTTTAAAATATAAGTGTAGCTTTAGGCTATTTTGATTTTCTAATGTCATTCTTGATCCCAAGTTGGAAGTTTCAGTAAGTGTCAGATTAGTTAAAAAGTAGAATTTAAAAACAAGAATGCATTTAAAAATTATTGTTTACTTAAATAAAGAGAAGTTAGAGTAACAAAAATTATTGTCCATTGGTTTTACTCATTGATAAAGGAGAGAAAATAGTTTTATCAAAGTTTTTACTGTTTTAAAATGTGCAAATTACATTAATTGGAAGAGAATTTCTACAATTAAACGTACATTGTTTTTCCATTTGTTTCAGGCAAAAGACAATGGAGCAACTGGTGTAGAATTTGATATTTCTTTTACCAAAGATGGAATTGCTATACTTTTAAATGATGAAACTGTTGACAGAACAACAAATGGTTCTGGATATATTGGGAATATGACATTCCACGAAGTTAGGGAACTCAGTGCTTCTAAATATCACCCTCACAGGTACATTTGTCTCATAATATATTGTTATGAACAAATGATAAGACAGAATATCTTTTCTAAAAAATAATCTCTTGCATATATTTATTAATGTTTTTATTAGTTTCATTATGTGTGTTTATGTGTTTCATTGTTTTTTTGCAATCAGAATGAAATTAATAGTATCAAAATAAAATATTCTGTGTATGTGGATTTTGAGTGGAGCAACTGTGTATGGACTCCTTGTTTCTAAGTGCTAGTACTGGAAATGTGATACAAAACTTTTATCTTATATTTAACCAATCACTGATATGGATAAGCAGAATATAAAGTTAGAAAGTTTCAAGGTTGGTTATACATGTGTCAAGTTGTTGTCATATAAAGTTAGAAAGTTTCAAGGTTGGTTATACATGTGTCAAGTTGTTGTCATATAAAGTTAGAAAGTTTCAAGGTTGGTTATACATGTGTCAAGTTGTTGTCAAATACAGTTAGAAAGTTTCAAGGTTGGTTATACATGTGTCAAGTTGTTGTCAAATACAGTTAGAAAGTTTCAAGGTTGGTTATACATGTGTCAGGTTGTTGTCAAATACAGTTAGAAAGTTTCAGTGTTGGCTGTATATGTGTCAAATTGTTGTTAAATAAAGTTAGAAAGTTTCAGTGTTGGCTGTATATGTGTCGAGTTGTTGTTAAATACAGTTAGAAAGTTTCAGTGTTGGCTGTATATGTGTCGAGTTGTTGTTAAATACAGTTAGAAAGTTTCAATGTTGGCTGTATATGTGTCAAATTGTTGTTAAATAAAGTTAGAAAGTTTCAGTGTTGGCTGTATATGTGTCAAATTGTAGTCAAATAAAGTTAGAATGTTTCAGTGTTGGCTGTATATGTGTCAAATTGTTGTTAAATAAAGTTAGAAAGTTTCAGTGTTGGCTGTATATGTGTCAAATTGTTGTCAAATAAAGTTAGAAAGTTTCAGTGTTGGCTGTATATGTGTCAAATTTTTGTCAAATACAGTTAGAAAGTTTCAGTGTTGGCTGTATATGTGTCAAATTGTTGTTAAATAAAGTTAGAAAGTTTCAGTGTTGGCTGTATATGTGTCAAATTGTGGTCAAATACAGTTAAAAAGTTTCAAGGTTGGTTACACATGTGTCATGTTATTGTCAAATAGTTATGAAGTTTCATGGTTGGTTATACATGACTGAAGTTACAATTTGATGAAATATACAAGTACTGGAATGAACATTCTAGTCTAGGAATAGTGAAATTTATTTTAGATATTTTTCCATATGGAGGATAGTAGTTGTCTCTGAAGTGCTAACTGTGACATTATCATTGTGATTATAGGAAGAAAGAATCTGTGTATGTGTATACATATATTACAGGTTGAGTAACAATAACAGAAGTAAAGAAAAAGTTGATAATTATTTAAACTTTGACAACTTTTATGGCCAGTTATCTCAGCAAGTTCATGCAAATATTAAAACATATACTTCCTGTTTTCAATGTGAAGAATTAGAAGCTACTTTTAAATGATTTAACATTAGATGTTGTTGTTTCAACTAGTTCACTCTACAAAGGTGAGAAAATCCCGACACTGGAAGAAGGCATTCGTGAGGGCCTAAAACTTAACCTAAGAATGATCTTGGATGTCAAAGAATCTGACAACAAGGTAATTACTGAAACATGAGATGTCAGCTTAGGATGAAAGTAAAATAATTTTTATGTAAATTGAAAATTACATTTACAAAACATAACCTCTATTCACATTGTAAATATATTATTCAGGATTTCTTTTAAATAAGTCCTCCATTTTTTTATATAAAATTGCAAAAAATTAATACAATATTAAAAAAGAATATATAAGAAAGAAACAGGATCAGATACATCGTTACTAATGGTTCTTGGCCATTAAGTACCCTCACTGATATGTTTACATTGTGTAAGAAATAAACAATTTAAAATCATGGCTCATTCAAATTTTAATATTCATTATTATCTTAAAATAATGTTTTTGGAACAAAGAGCTAAATAACATGCTTACATTATTTTATCTGAAACATCAGAATGACTGTTGTCTTGTTGAATGTAATAACCTGCTTACATTGTTTTATCTGAAACATTAGAATGACTTTTGTCTTCTTGAAGTTAATAACCTGCTTACATTGTTTTATCTGAAACATTAGAATGACTGTTGTCTTGTTGAATGTAATAACCTGCTTACATTGTTTTATCTGAAACATTAGAATGACTTTTGTCTTGTTGAACTTAATAACCTGCTTACATTGTTTTATCTGATACATTAGAATGACTGTAGTCTTGTTGAACTTAATAACCTACTTAAATTGTTTTATCTGAAACATTAGAATCACTGTAGTCTTGTTGAATGTAATAACCTGCTTACATTGTTTTATCTGAAACATTAGAATGACTGTAGTATTGTTGAATGTAATAACCTGCTTACATTGTTTTATCTGAAACATTAGAATGACTGTTGTCTTGTTGAACTTAATAACCTGCTTACATTGTTTTATCTGATACATTAGAATGACTGTTGTCTTGTTGAACTTAATAACCTTATTACATTGTTTTATCTGATACATTAGAATGACTGTTGTCTTGTTGAACTTAATAACCTTATTACATTGTTTTATCTGAAACATTAGAATGACTGTAGTCTTGTTGAATGTAATAACCTGCTTTTACATTGTTTTATCTGAAACATTAGAATGACTGTTGTCTTGTTGAACTTAATAACCTGCTTACATTGTTTTATCTGATACATTAGAATGACTGTTGTCTTGTTGAACTTAATAACCTGCTTACATTGTTTTATCTGATACATTAGAATGACTGTTGTCTTGTTGAACTTAATAACCTGCTTACATTGTTTTATCTGAAACATTAGAATGACTGTTGTCTTGTTGAACTTAAAAACCTACTTACATTGTTTTATATGAACAGTGAGATAATAATCACTTGATAATGTAATAATAATAATGAAAGCCTGTGTCATACAAGTGTAGACATTTTGTTTCCAGGCACTGACAGCAGTGTTGGGAATATTTGAAAAACACCATGAACTGTACAAAGTGGCCATGGTAGCATCATTCTCTCCTTTTTATATATATCAGGTGAGAAAAGTCCTGTATGTTGAGCGTTACTTAGTTTTTAGAAAATAGACACATGTGCCTTGTGTTTTTAATAACGATAAAATGTGATGTCACAGAATGAAATATCTGTGTATTCTAGTAGAAGTGCTGTTTTTCCATTTCTTGTTTGGTTTTTGAATGGTCTCTGTTTGGTATCGTTACAGTTGAGGAAAACCAATCCAAGCATAATATGTGGATTAATTTGGCGGCCAAAGTTTGTGTCCCATGATGACCTCGTGAAAGGGCGTCCACGTTTTAGAGGTCCTTGGAAGATGACTCTCGCCAAGATTGGTGACTGTTTGCTAGACTGGTCTTTCCACAGTTGGCTATGGTATGTTACTGGTGTGTCTGTGGTTCTTGTCCACAAAGATTCTATTTCTCAGTAAGTATTCTATTTGTCTTTGTCTCAATGAGAACATTATATCAAAACTGTTATACACACAGATAGAAGATACGTGCATGTGAAGT
Source organism: Tachypleus tridentatus (assembly GCF_004210375.1). Taxonomy (NCBI): domain Eukaryota; kingdom Metazoa; phylum Arthropoda; class Merostomata; order Xiphosura; family Limulidae; genus Tachypleus; species Tachypleus tridentatus. Next base: position 5,805,565 of record NC_134833.1, on the reverse strand, counting down.
AATGATCAAACCTTGACTTTGGTTTCACCAATATAGGAGGCTTGACAGTCTCTGCATATGCATGATTAGGAAATCAAATAGGCCTCCTATATTAGTGAAACCAAACATCAAGTTTACGTAATTATATGTGAACTCAAGGACATATCAATAACAACTGGAAGGAAGGTTACAAACTCCACTATCTATCAGCACAAACATGACAGCCAGTTTCTGTATCTAACTTTAAAATTATCTCGACAGCTAAACATAGTATTGAACATGTAACAAAAGAAATGTATGTAAAAACTCTTCTTCCATCTGTAAAAGACACAATGTTCAACAGGTTGAAACATATTTTATATATGTCATATCATTTTCTCGACTTGCATTTGTATATTCAAACTGCTTACTGTTGTAATTACATATATTGTGTGTGTGTTTTGTAGGTGTCGTTTACTGATGATGGAATTATGACGACTGAAACGTTTAATAAATCTTTCCTATTATGACATTTCTATTTTGATTTATCATCAGGTTTCTTCCTTATTGAACCCATCTAATTAAACAGAATTGGATATGTTACTGGTCATTATATTTAATGAAACCCTAATTCTCTGGTTAATTTTTTTTATTATCTTATTTCCTATAAATATACATGAGAAATCTTCAATAAAATATAAATGCTGTTGAGAAAGTTAAGTTTATAATGAGCCCTTTATATTCTCTGGATAGATGTGTTTCTTATTTAGGTAATGTGAAATAGTTTTTAAGTAATAGTCTGGTCTGTCATGAGAATGAGAGAGTATTGTTTGGGGTGACAAGAATAAATGACAGAGTCCTGTTCTACACAGGTGGTTTATATACTTGATTGTTAACATGAAGGATTATACCTTGGTTCCATAACATGTCTAGCCTTATCTGCATTACCTAGTTAGCTTTAATGACTTTTATATTACATATTGGTTTCTCCTGGCAGCTTAACAGTTGAATCATACATGGAGGTATTGTAGTGGAAGTCTTAGCTGAAGAATAGGACCATCTGGAGAAACCTAGAGACCAGGACACCCTGATGTTGGGGACAACCAACTACTTATGGTCCAGAGACAAATTTTTATATGGTGTTGGAGCATAATACATTCAAACACATGGAGGGGGGGGGGTAGAGTTTGAGATTGGTTCAGCAATTAGAGTGGTCTCATGTCATTTTAGTGACTGGTGCCCAGTGATACTGGACAGGACATCAAGTGTCACAAAAGGTTATCTGTGTACATAATTTCTCATCCTGTCTAGTCTAGTCTCCTATGAACATCTTTCCAACCTGATGACATTTGTTGGCACGTTTGTTTAGACTTGCACAATTCTCTTGGTAGAATCACCTTCATGAGGATCCTTTCATTTTTCACTGATCTTCAAGAGATGTTTAATTCAATGCGAGTTGTTCTTGAAAAATGTTCATCTTTCACAACTATTATCATACAATGTGTCCACACATCTGTAGCTTATCTCATAAGAAACTATGTAAATTAAACAGATTTCAAGTTAACTGCACTGTGTCTATTACAGTGCATCAAACCCTGAATTTTTAGCATTGCAAGTCTTTAAAAGTAATGTAGTGAGCCATATAATTTGTTTCAATATTTATTTAGTCTCTCTTGATTTCACCATTATTTTATCAAAAAGTTCAGTTAAAGTTGAATAATATAAAGTCACCTATCCTGAACACTGCTCTTTCTTTTTCACTTCAGGGAATATTTAAGAATGTGGAGTGCTCGGGGAGTTCAGGTTATCCCTTGGACAATCAACCATCCAGTTGAAAAGGAACATTTCTCCAGCATCCTGAATCTCCCAATCATGACAGATTCCTTACAGATAAAGTTTGAAAATGTAGTGAAGCTTTGACTGATAGGCTAATCCAGAATGGTGTAGAATGTAAAATCTGCTATACTATTGAAGATTCCAGCTGAAGAAATGGTATTAGTATTATTGTTGTCTCAAACATTCCAGTATAATACTGTCACATTTATATATTATAGGTGTTTTAATGGAATAGATTTAAATGTTATCCAAATAAGTAAATCTTTTTTTTATGTTCATACATGTTTCGAAGAACACTGCTTTTTCTTTACCCTCATTAGCAATTAAGCCTAAATTTTGCTTTTAATAATACTTACAGGAAATGTATAAGACAATGATAACTGCTGATTTTTCTTTCAACATCATAAATTTTAGGCCTAATATCCAGATGTCTGTATTGTTTATAAAGAATGTATTTCTTAATTTTGCTGGTTTTCATGGATAAGTGTCATAAGTTTAAGCATATCTAGTCACTTAAAGTAACATGAATTACATATACAAAGTTTACTGTAAATATAATTCTGAGCAGATTATTTGGCTTTATGTAAGTCAGTGGTGTCTACAATATTTCTGTTATGTAATAAATTTTACATGGATGAAGTCTCAGTGCATATGAAACTTTTTCTGGTTAATTCTCTTTTATTATATAAAAGGAGTGAATAAGATGTTAAGTAATATATGACAAAGCTAAATTAATTTGCTACTTTTGCAATAGTTTGTAAATGGTATTATTCAATCCTAATTTGTACTTTAAAGATGCAACATTATTTCACGATGTTTTAATGATGCAGGGGCTTGCCTGTACCAGATGCCCTGCAGGACATGTATTCATCTGCTGAAGGTGGTCCCCCGTGGTACTCAGCTGCATGCTAAAACATTTGAACATTAAGTTTGTCAGATTCTAATCTACCCACCAAACATAATTGACCAGTTGTCATGCATGTTACTGGCACACTCCTGCCAATCGATATTATGTCTTGTTGTAGAAATATTGTGTAATAATTGATACACCGTAGGCATCGTTATCCAGAAGGTAGGAATAAATCAATGGACATACTTCTTGGTGATGGAGGGACAAGAACTAGACTGGCACTCTTAAATGAATGGTTTTATATTAGTTCAATATAAAATGTTCATCATGTATATTTACTATCACATTCTTTCTCCTAAAAGTTTTTTTCAAAACAATTTATCTCTTCAGTTGAAAGCCTACATATTATCTGCTACAATATTGGGAAAAGAAACCGCTTGTTTAGCATGCTTGAAATTTTTGTTTATATTTAGCCTAACAAAGTTGTCCACTGTAATTCATACTTATTCTAAGGATTTAAACATAGTTGCATATCTTAGATTCAGACAGATATATGTGGTGTTTAAAATGTGACAAGCTATTGTACGTTACAGTACCTTTCACAATTGTATTTAATGAAATTCATCAAAAACATTGACGACATCATATCTTTATTATTCTTATCTATTGGAAATTTTAAAAAATGAATATAGTGATGAGCAATGGATTACATCAAAGGTTCCTATGTTCACCTTAAAAATATCCCTAATGCCCAGTATGCAAGTTTATGAGACAACAATTTTGGTATTTAAGTAAGAACCAAACAAAATGTACTCCACTAATGGGCTCGATTTTCTAACTTCAACAAACTATCACAAGAACTGTCTGCCCAAGCATTGTACTGCAAAGGTGTGAGGTTTAGGAGTTAGACAGTAGAAATATTTAAACAAATACTCCAATACCAAGTAAGATGGTCATGGCTGTCAATCAAAATCACAAACACTGTGGAGAAAATGGCTTTACAGAGCAGAAAACCTTGTTTTACTCCTTGAGAGGTTAGAAACAAGTGAAAATTCAGCTATACAATGAGATTACAAATATTTCAGGCAGTTCAAATCTCTACAAGAAAAAAAAGAAAGTTTTGTTTGGAAATACATCCATTAAACATTTGTCTCCAACTTTCAAACTGGGTGTTAAAATAAAAGTAAGTACCATAGAAAGTTTTCACTTCTGAAAACTAACACTGGGTAGTCCACATACTGCCACAAGATAAAACAGTAGAGTTACTTGTTACAGTCATTTAGTTGCTACCACTGAAAGTTCTCGAAGCATGTTCAACATAAACAAGTTTTCATGATGTGAAATATTTTTAAACAAACTAGTTGGGTCACTTCTGTAGATATACTTAAGATATTTTCTTTAGATTAGTGTAGTTTACTAATATAGTCTACTTCTATAAAAGAAACCTTCTCTGAACATAAGTGGACAAGCAACTGGTTCAACATTTGCAATATAAATCATGTTAACATCATGAGATAAAAACTTAACTTTAATAGCAGTTACAATTAAACAGCACTGCATAATGAATAATGGTACATGATGAAGCAACTATAGGCAATTAAACAGACATTCACAGCTTTGTAAAAATATGAATTTTAATTAAAATGGACAACAATTACCTAAGCATCATAAATATGCTTTATAAAAAAACCTGACCAAATTCCACTAACAATTAATAGTAAATTATTTATTAAGCACAAAGCTGTACCTACTACAGGCTCAGAGTTTTAGTGTGATAAGCCCTCAGACTTGTCACCGGGTGGGCCTTTTTCCTTCTTATTAATTATGTAACGAAATAAATCAACTTTCCACAAGTGATGAAAGATTCAGCCCATAATTTTTATAAAAATAGAATTCTGTTTCATAGAGTTAAACAAATAGAGTACAAAAGAAAAACAAGAGAGATAGACTTTTGTACTTATATAAAATACATAAATAACTTGGGACCTTGTTCAGACATGAGTAGTATCTTGTATACATATACTAAAATGTTAAGTACATAGCAGGATGTCACTTAACTTTTATGTAGATACAAATTGAAATCAGTATGCCCTCCAGACATTGAAAACCCTTAATTTTATCTTAATGAAAATTAGCCATTTGAACGATCACATCAGCTTCCATGATGAGTATTGGTTGTTTTCCTAGGCTGTCAGTAACCATCCTTTTTTCTTTGGTTTTGTTAATGTTTTATCTTCTTTGTTCTTCTCTTCAAACTTGTGTTTTTTATCTTTGATTTTCAACTTTTTTTGTTTAATTTTCTTTTTCTTTGTTTTTCCTTTTTCACTAATATCAGCTACAATAATGAAAATAAAATAAATGTAGACCAGAAGTACCTTGACTTTCTCTTCTGTAAACAAGTGTTCTCAACTTACACGAAGATTACAGTATTTAAGCTCTGAATGAAGCCAAGTATTATTTTTTAGAATACAATTAATCTACCATCTTCATCACTGCTGTAAAGGTTAAAGTGACAGTTATGTTTTCTCTGTCTGTTTGTACGTAGACCTTTCAGTCTGTAACTTATCCTAAAATGTAATTGTAACTAAATGCTTTTCTTGTGTACAACATGTATGAAGCTGTGTGAGAACATAACAGTTCTGATAGCCTTATTTGTAATAAAACAACTTAGAATTACAAGATGTGATCTAGAATCAACACAGTATTGATGTCTGAGTTGCTGGTAATTGTATTCACCTGATAATGTGTGTAATGAATGGATTTATGAAGTGTCAGAGTGTAAAACAAACTTAAATCCAATCATCATAATGGTGGTGGTAAATTCTGGTACATTTCTATGGTACCTACTTACATTAATAAATACCTAAACAGATAATAAACACATGTTCTGTGGGTCTAATGTGTTGTACCACTAGGACACAGAATAAATACACCATGTAACATTTATATACCATATCTCTAAAACATTATTATATAACTGTTTATTGAAAGGAACAAAGGTTCATAAATGAAGTGCAAGAACATTATTTAAATAAATATAATCTGGATTACCTATAAAACAAAACTTCAAATGTGCAAGTTAATTACAGGAAACAACTGTTACATTAAAACATCAATTGAGAATATTTAGCTAAACCTGTTCTCATGTCATTTCATTAGCTGTGCTTGTCACAAGGTGGATGATACAAGAAAGCTCATACTCCCTTATTCTTTTCACCATTCATAAACATAATCTGTACCTCAGAGTTAGAACAACTGTCTGCAGGCAGTGAAGGGTGATATATACATGTGATGTTGTGGGCTTGAGCACCCACATTTTACTCTTTTAATTTCTAATTTTCTTATGCAAGACTAGCAAATTGGAAGTTAAGACTAATACACAGTTTATCCCCACCACAATGTGGATCCTACTTCTTCAGTCACCTTCAAAACTAAGGATACATTTTATAATCCCACATTGTAAACATGCAGCATATTTTGTTTAATTTTAATGTGTTTTTCTTTATTGCTTAAAAATGTGTGGTTAAAATCTTATATATATATATTATAAAAAACCTAAAGTAAAGCCTGTGTATTTGACTAATGTCTACTACAAGTAGGTCAAGCAACATTACATATGTAAACTTACACTTCTTCTGAGTCATCTCTTCTTGTATACTGTGATCCTCCAATATATATATTATAAAAAACCTAAAGTAAAGCCTGTGTATTTGACTAATGTCTTTACTACAAGTAAGTCAAACAACAGATCCATATGTAAACTTACACTTCTTCCGAGTCATCTCTTCTTGTATACTGTGATCCTCCAGTATATAAATTATAAAAAACCTAAAGTAAAGCCTGTGTATTTGACTAATGTCTACTACAAGTAGGTTAAGCAACATTACATAAGTAAACTTACACTTCTTCCGAGTCATCTCTTCTTGTATACTGTGATCCTCCAATATATATATATTATAAAAAACCTAAAGTAAAGCCTGTGTATTTGACTAATGTCTTTACTACAAATAAGTCAAGCAACAGATCCATATGTAAACTTACACTTCTTCCGAGTCATCTCTTCTTGTATACTGTGATCCTCCAATATATATATATATTATAAAAAACCTAAAGTAAAGCCTGTGTATTTGACTAATGTCTTTACTACAAGTAAGTCAAGCAACAGATCCATATGTAAACTTACACTTCTTCCAGTCATCTCTTCTTGTATACTGTGATCCTCCAATATATATATATTATAAAAAACCTAAAGTAAAGCCTGTGTATTTGACTAATGTCTTTACTACAAGTAAGTCAAACAACAGATCCATATGTAAACTTACACTTCTTCCGAGTCATCTCTTCTTGTATACTGTGATCCTCCAGTATATAAATTATAAAAAACCTAAAGTAAAGCCTGTGTATTTGACTAATGTCTACTACAAGTAGGTCAAGCAACATTACATAAGTAAACTTACACTTCTTCCGAGTCATCTCTTCTTGTATACTGTGATCCTCCAATATATATATATTATAAAAAACCTAAAGTAAAGCCTGTGTATTTGACTAATGTCTTTACTACAAGTAAGTCAAGCAACAGATCCATATGTAAACTTACACTTCTTCCGAGTCATCTCTTCTTGTATACTGTGATCCTCCAATATATATATATTATAAAAAACCTAAAGTAAAGCCTGTGTATTTGACTAATGTCTTTACTACAAGTAAGTCAAACAACAGATCCATATGTAAACTTACACTTCTTCCGAGTCATCTCTTCTTGTATACTGTGATCCTCCAGTATATATATTATAAAACACCTAAAGTAAAGCCTGAGTATTTGACTAATGTCTACTACAAGTAGGTCAAGCAACATTACATAAGTAAACTTACACTTCTTCTGAGTCATCTCTTCTTGTATACTGTGATCCTCCAATACTTCCCTGAAACCAAAGTTTTAGCAAAGTTACAAGAAAGTAGGACAATAAATCATAAATATGTCACAAATACCATGTTACACTATACAAATCAAACTAAAGAATATGTAACATTCAGGTGCTGTGTGTGACAACACTTACCTCCGTCTGTTTGTTTCAATACTGTCTACTATATCATTTCTTTGTTCCACAACATCAAGTAACCTTTGTATCAGTTCTTCTTCTTGCTTCTGGTCAGCTTCATTCTTAAAACTATCTGGGAGTGAAAATATTTACAAATACTAGTTTTACAGTTAGAATCTATAAACAAAGCTAGTTTTTACAGGGTTTATCTTTAAATGATTAAATAACCAGATACATTTATTATATAGGTTCTGGTATCCAGTCCATCATCATTATGTTAGCCAACACAGTGCAATCCAGTTTTCCTTCTTTGATTTGAATCTTTAATTCATATTATCTAAAAACAACTTTCTTACCGGTTACTGTGCTCACACACGCATTGACATACAGACTTGCTTGGCTCACACGTGTATTAACAGACTTGCTTGGCTCACACGTGTATTAACAGACTTACCCGGCTCACACGTGTATTAACAGACTTACCTGGCTCACACGTGTATTAACAGACTTACCCGGCTCACACGTGTATTAACAGACTTACCCGGCTCACACGTGTATTAACAGACTTACTCGGCTCACACGTGTATTAACAGACTTACTCGGCTTGCTCATCAGACACCGGATCTGGAACTCTAGCTCCACTTGTTCTTCTTCTAGTCTCTGGGAACGTTTACTGGAGAAGATTTATCAAAATTAAAAATATGACCAAGAAATTTAATGTTTTTCTAATTAATGGTAACACAGTGTGAAAGGTAAATTATATAACATATGCTAGATATTTGTTATAAAACTGATACGTGAAAAGACCTTTACATGTTCATGTTAGTATGATGAACTTCAAAACTACACCAAGATTATCAAGATGAGTTTATTACTATTTAAGAAATTTTCAGTGCTGGTTGAAGAAGAGAAAACACTATAAAAATTATAATAATCTGTATAAAAAATTTTTAATTACTTACACCCAATGTTTCAACTTACCCCTTTATACACTGTATCTGTTAATAAACTTGAATCAAAAGTGATTTCTTGTATTTTCTATCAAGAGAATTGTCACAAGTTTCCAAAATTTTGATTGTACAAGGTGTTTCATCAACAGTGCTGTGTTCAAATAACTTATTTGTTGTCAAGATTTCCGGTTGCACGAACGTGTTCTTTGAAACAGTTTGTATTGGATGACTGGATTCACTTGTGAATTGGTTGTTTTGTATTGGATGACTGGATTCACTTGTGAATTGGTTGTTTTGTATTGGATGACTGGATTCACTTGTGAATCGGTTGTTTTGTTTTGGATGACTGGATCCACTTGTGAATTGGTTGTTTTGTATTGGATGACTGGATTCACTTGTGAATTAATTGTTTTGTATTGGATGACTGGATTCACTTGTGAATTGGTTGTTTTGTATTGGATGACTGGATTCACTTGTGAATTGGTTGTTTTGTATTGGATGACTGGATTCACTTGTGAATTGGTTGTTTTGTATTGGATGACTGGATTCACTTGTGAATTGGTTGTGTTCACAGACAATGTTTTTAACAATTTGTCTTTACAAGCCACAATCAAACTTTAAAAGCTACTGTTGTCCAATGATTATATTAATAACACATTCCACAGTTTTGACTCGCAAGATACCAAATTAAGAAACTACCTCATCAAGACACTTTTCATAAATATGTTGTTTGTATTTGAACCTTTAACTCTTTACCTTTGTCAAGTGATCAGAAGATTTGGTTTAAATATAACAATCCTGGTAGAAGTCTGAAAGATATACTCACTTGTTCAGCCTTTAATAACAATACAAGTAAATAACAAAAAGTGTTTTGTAAAGACAAGTGACTAAGAGAAGTAGTGCACACTAAAAAACACTGTCTATGGCATTACATGTAAAAAGCATTCAGCCATGTATATAGATGAATCCAGTCATCCAACACAAGATTGTTTCATTAAAAGAACTTGGTACATTCAAATTTTCAAAACTTGTGACAGTTTTCTCAACAGAAAATACAAGAAATCACCTTTGATTCAAATTTATAAACAGGTACTGTTGTCTGGTCCCTTTAACATTTTGTATATTATTATCACTTTATCTTAACATTATTATCACTTTATTTTAACATTATTATCACTTTATCTTAACATTATTATCACTTTATTTTAACATTATTATCACTTTATCTATTTTCTGCTCAACACTCAAAACTGTTTCACTATACTTGTATCACATTATTTTTCTGTTATTGTTGAAGCTGTATTTTGTTTACAGTTACTATAATTTAAACTTAGTTTGGTAACTTGTAGCATTCATAGACCCTTGATAAAGGGGTAAGCTGAAACATTTGGGTATGAGTAATTAAACATTTTATCTGGAGTACTTTGTAGTTTTTACATAATGTTTGTACTTTAACTGGTTTCAACATTTATTTTATAGGTTTATAAATACAATGTTGATAAATAAAACGACTTAACACAATAAGCATTAAAAACATAATAAAATCAAAGCTGAGAACAGTATTAATTTGAAATCAACACACGCTTAACTGAATAAGATTATAAAGTTAAAACAGAAACCCTATAACACAGTGAATGAAAGTGTCACAAACACAATGTATCAACAGTTACTGTGTTGCTATTTACCTAACATAAAATGTCTTTATAACTTGAATTTAGCATAAATGATTGGATTATTACAACAGACAAGGAAACATACAGATACATGAGTTCAGCTTGACGACGGAAGAGAGAATTCTTCTGATTAACCAGATCAAACAGTTCCAAGATACTTTCTTCCTCCTCCAAGGTTGGCTCAGCTTCTGTCAGAGTAGAATTAGATGCACTTAACATTTAGTTTTCATTTCTAGAGAGAATGTAGATAGAATTTTATACTAATACTTAAATTTCTGATCAACTTTCAACCCAGATCTCTCTTGTATCTAATTTATAAACCAAAATTTCATATATTAAAAATGGAACATTAACTATAGTTCAAAATTCACTAAGTGTATCTACACTGAAATGTAGCTTTTAGTAAAATATACAAGTCCATTGTATGTAAAAATCAAATGTATGACAAGTATTTCTACTCAAGATATGTCTGTAAAATCAACAGCATTAGTCTGACTCAGATCAATAACTAATAACATTAGTCTGACTTGGACTAATAATTATAATACGTTAATACTATGTGAAGAATAAAAACACTGCTGTCCATAAAGAGTTTGTATATGTTATAAAAATCCACATCTACAGTTCCTTCAGTAGACCATCTGTAAGTGTTGCCCATACTCCTTTTTTATCTACAGTTCCTTCAGTAGACCATCTGTAAGTGTTCCCCATACTCCTTTTTTATCTACAGTTCCTTCAGTAGACCATCTGTAAGTGTTCCCCATACTCCTTTTTTATCTACAGTTCCTTCAGTAGACCATCTGTAAGTGTTGCCCATACTCCTTTTTTATCTACAGTTCCTTCAGTAGACCATCTGTAAGTGTTCCCCATACTCCTTTTTTATCTACAGTTCCTTCAGTAGACCATCTGTAAGTGTTGCCCATACTCCTTTTTTATCTACAGTTCCTTCAGTAGACCATCTGTAAGTGTTGCCCATACTCCTTTTTTATCTACAGTTCCTTCAGTAGACCATCTGTAAGTGTTCCCCATACTCCTTTATTATAATCAACAATTTAGGGTTAATAATTGACATCAACACACAATAAACCATGTCTCTCTATACAAGGTTTCAGTTCCTTCAGTAGACCATCTGTAAGTGTTGCCCATACTCCTTTTTTATCTACAGTTCCTTCAGTAGACCATCTGTAAGTGTTGCCCATACTCCTTTTTTATCTACAGTTCCTTCAGTAGACCATCTGTAAGTGTTGCCCATACTCCTTTATTATATACAGTTCCTTCAGTAGACCATCTGTAAGTGTTGCCCATACTCCTTTATTATATACAGTTCCTTCAGTAGACCATCTGTAAGTGTTGCCCATACTCCTTTATTATATACAGTTCCTTCAGTAGACCATCTGTAAGTGTTGCCCATACTCCTTTTTTATCTACAGTTCCTTCAGTAGACCATCTGTAAGTGTTGCCCATACTCCTTTTTTATCTACAGTTCCTTCAGTAGACCATCTGTAAGTGTTCCCCATACTCCTTTTTTATCTACAGTTCCTTCAGTAGACCATCTGTAAGTGTTGCCCATACTCCTTTTTTATCTACAGTTCCTTCAGTAGACCATCTGTAAGTGTTGCCCATACTCCTTTATTATATACAGTTCCTTCAGTAGACCATCTGTAAGTGTTGCCCATACTCCTTTATTATAATCAACAATTTAGGGTTAATAATTGACATCAACACACAATAAACCATGTCTCTCTATACAAGGTTGGGAGATGCATATTTTCCAGAATACTAAAATTTTGGCCAGTACAAAGAATATAACCGTCTTGTAAACCATGATTGATTGATTATGTGTATTGTTATGTGCTCTCTAATCCTTTCATTAGAGAGCAAGTGAAATACGCCCAGCTCATATCCATGAAAGTATCTACAACAGTAATTACACTATACTTTTTGATGATGTAAGCAAATCTTTATCACATTTTGCAGGTTATTGGTAAACATTATAAGGCTTTCATATAGAAAATATCAGGTTTCTCAATCAAGTATAAAGATATTTTCAAACTTTTTTATTTCAGTGTTCACTATCTAACATGCAGAGTAATTTTTATTTTAAACTTAAAAATACTTTTATGCACCAGAAAAGTTTAAAATCTCATATGTGAAATCTTTATAACCATCATATAATTATTAAATGTTTTTTTTTTAAGAATAAACTTATTTTCACTACTGCATTGGAATCTCTGTATGTGTTGGGTAGATTTCAACAATCTTGTAAACACCATAAAAAATTAGGAAATAAATATAAATTATGCTTTTTTTTTTCTAGAATAACTACATATTACAACACAAATGTTCAGTCTAAATAGACTAAATGTTATGATATTATACATTTATACAGTTATTAGTTTCATCATACTGACCTTTCACTCACTGCTAGCTCACATCACAAAAGTTACAATGACAAAGCACACATGCACTTGTTACAATATTCAAGAGTATAAAATTGACCTGTTTTGGATTATTTTAGCAGACTAAGTCATATTTCAGCTATACTACATAATATATGTAAGTACACCTATTACTTTTACAAACAATTTTTAAAAACATAGAACACTAAATAAAGAAGAGAGTCAAACAATTACCTCTTCCAGTACAGTCTTTGTACTCAGTTTGATTATTATAAACAAGTTGCTTAGTCTTAACAATTTACATGTGGAAGATATCAAACATTTTTCTAAGCGAGCTATTTTAGTATCCAAACACTGTAACATGGATGTAGCTTGTTCTTTGACTTTAAACCTAAAGTTAACATATTTTTAAAATTATAATACGGTTTTGAACTGTACAGGTCGGTTGTCGTCTTCTGTACTGTATAGGTTTAAACTGTTCAAGACGCTTGTCGTCTTCTGTACTGTGGAGGTTTAAACTGTTCAAGACGCTTGTCGTCTTCTGTACTGTGGAGGTTTAAACTGTTCAAGACGCTTGTCGTCTTCTGTACTGTGGAGGTTTAAACTGTTCAAGACGCTTGTCGTCTTCTGTACTGTGGAGGTTTAAACTGTTCAGGACACTTGTCGTCTTCTGTACTGTGGAGGTTTAAACTGTTCAGGACACTTGTCGTCTTCTGTACTGTGGAGGTTTAAACTGTTCAGGACACCTGTCGTCTTCTGTACTGTACAGGTTTAAACTGTTCAGGACACCTGTCGTCTTCTGTACTGTACAGGTTTAAACTGTTCAGGACACTTGTCGTCTTCTGTACTGTACAGGTTTAAACTGTTCAGGACACTTGTCGTCTTCTGTACTGTACAGGTTTAAACTGTTCAGGACACTTGTCGTCTTCTGTACTGTACAGGTTTAAACTGTTCAGGACACTTGTCGTCTTCTGTACTGTACAGGTTTAAACTGTTCAGGACACTTGTCGTCTTCTGTACTGTGGAGGTTTAAACTGTTCAGGACACTTGTCGTCTTCTGTACTGTGGAGGTTTAAACTGTTCAGGACACTTGTCGTCTTCTGTACTGTGGAGGTTTAAACTGTTCAGGACACTTGTCGTCTTCTGTACTGTGGAGGTTTAAACTGTTCAGGACACTTGTCGTCTTCTGTACTGTGGAGGTTTAAACTGTTCAAGACACTTGTCATCTTCTGTACTGAGGAGGTTTAAACTGTTCAGGACGCTTGTCATCTTCTGTACTGAGGAGGTTTAAACTGTTCAGGACGCTTGTCGTCTTCTGTACTGTGGAGGTTTTAACTGTTCAGGACGCTTGTCGTCTTCTGTACTATGGAGGTTTAAACTGTTCAGGACACTTGTCATCTTCTGTACTGTACAGGTTTAAACTGTTCAGGACACTTGTCATCTTCTGTACTGTACAGGTTTAAACTGTTCAGGACACTTGTCATCTTCTGTACTGTACACGTTTAAACTGTTCAGGATGCTTGTCGTCTTCTGTACTGTACAGGTTTAAACTGTTCAGGACACTTGTCACCTTCTGTACTGTGGAGGTTTAAACTGTTCAGGACACTTGTCATCTTCTGTACTGTACAGGTTTAAACTGTTCAAGACACTTGTCGTCTTCTGTACTGTACAGGTCTAAACTGTTCAAGACCCTTGTCGTCTTCTGTACTGTACAGGTCTAAACTGTTCAAGACCCTTGTCGTCTTCTGTACTGTACAGGTTTAAACTGTTCAGGACACATGTCATTTTCTGTACTGTACAGGTTTAAACTGTTCAGGACACATATCATTTTCTGTACTGTACAGGTTTAAACTGTTCAGGACACTTGTCATCTTCTGTACTGTGGAGGTTTAAACTGTTCAAGACACTTGTCATCTTCTGTACTGTGCAGGTCTAAACTGTTCAAGACCCTTGTCGTCTTCTGTACTGTACAGGTTTAAACTGTTCAGGACACATGTCATTTTCTGTACTGTACAGGTTTAAACTGTTCAGGACACATGTCATTTTCTGTACTGTACAGGTTTAAACTGTTCAGGACACTTGTCATCTTCTGTACTGTACACGTTTAAACTGTTCAGGATGCTTGTCGTCTTCTGTACTGTACAGGTTTAAACTGTTCAGGACACTTGTCACCTTCTGTACTGTGGAGGTTTAAACTGTTCAGGACACTTGTCATCTTCTGTACTGTACAGGTTTAAACTGTTCAAGACACTTGTCGTCTTCTGTACTGTACAGGTCTAAACTGTTCAAGACACTTGTCGTCTTCTGTACTGTACAGGTCTAAACTGTTCAAGACACTTGTCGTCTTCTGTACTGTACAGGTTTAAACTGTTCAGGACACTTGTCGTCTTCTGTACTGTACAGGTTTAAACTGTTCAGGACACTTGTCGTCTTCTGTACTGTGGAGGTTTAAACTGTTCAGGACACTTGTCGTCTTCTGTACTGTGGAGGTTTAAACTGTTCAGGACACTTGTCGTCTTCTGTACTGTGGAGGTTTAAACTGTTCAGGACACTTGTCGTCTTCTGTACTGTGGAGGTTTAAACTGTTCAAGACACTTGTCATCTTCTGTACTGAGGAGGTTTAAACTGTTCAGGACGCTTGTCGTCTTCTGTACTGTGGAGGTTTTAACTGTTCAGGACGCTTGTCGTCTTCTGTACTCTACAGGTTTAAACTGTTCAGGACACTTGTCGTCTTCTGTACTGTGGAGGTTTAAACTGTTCAGGACACTTGTCGTCTTCTGTACTGTGGAGGTTTAAACTGTTCAGGACACTTGTCATCTTCTGTACTGTACAGGTTTAAACTGTTCAGGACACTTGTCATCTTCTGTACTGTACAGGTTTAAACTGTTCAGGACACTTGTCATCTTCTGTACTGTACACGTTTAAACTGTTCAGGATGCTTGTCGTCTTCTGTACTGTACAGGTTTAAACTGTTCAGGACACTTGTCACCTTCTGTACTGTGGAGGTTTAAACTGTTCAGGACACTTGTCATCTTCTGTACTGTACAGGTTTAAACTGTTCAAGACACTTGTCGTCTTCTGTACTGTACAGGTTTAAACTGTTCAAGACACTTGTCGTCTTCTGTACTGTACAGGTCTAAACTGTTCAAGACCCTTGTCGTCTTCTGTACTGTACAGGTTTAAACTGTTCAGGACACATGTCATTTTCTGTACTGTACAGGTTTAAACTGTTCAGGACACATGTCATTTTCTGTACTGTACAGGTTTAAACTGTTCAGGACACTTGTCATCTTCTGTACTGTGGAGGTTTAAACTGTTCAAGACACTTGTCATCTTCTGTACTGTGCAGGTCTAAACTGTTCAAGACCCTTGTCGTCTTCTGTACTGTACAGGTTTAAACTGTTCAGGACACATGTCATTTTCTGTACTGTACAGGTTTAAACTGTTCAGGACACATGTCATTTTCTGTACTGTACAGGTTTAAACTGTTCAGGACACATGTCATTTTCTGTACTGTACAGGTTTAAACTGTTCAGGACACATGTCATTTTCTGTACTGTACAGGTTTTAACTGTTCAGGACGCTTGTCGTCTTCTGTACTGTACAGGTTTTAACTGTTCAGGACGCTTGTCGTCTTCTGTACTGTACAGGTTTTAACTGTTCAAGACGCTTGTCGTCTTCTGTACTGTACAGGTTTAAACTGTTCAGGACACTTGTCATCTTCTGTACTGTACAGGTTTAAACTGTTCAGGACACTTGTCATCTTCTGTACTGTACACGTTTAAACTGTTCAGGACACTTGTCATCTTCTGTATAGTACACGTTTAAACTGTTCAGGACACTTGTCATCTTCTGTACTGTACAGTTTTAAACTGTTCAAGATGCTTGTCTAACAAAATTTCTGATGTTAACTTAAAAATAGATTTAATAAACACAGATAAACCCTTTTACTACCACAGATAGTCCATATATTTCTTCATAATGACAACCACTAAAAATGGAATTAGAATATATAGTGGCAAATTCCAGCAGTTTATAAAAACGTTTTATACTGCAAATAACATTTGGCACATTGACAAATTAGATTATTCAGTTACTTCACTTTAAATTATATTTAATAACACTGTCAAATATAGCAGTGTAGACTGGCTTGTCAAAAACCTTGGAAACATTTTTGGAAAACTCAAGGTTATAAACACCTCTAAAACAAACCAACTGAAAAGATGACAGGTCATGAGTAAAAAAGTCAATATGTTTTATGTATATTACATATTCAAAGAATATTCAATTATAGAAACCTTCTGGTTTCATTTCATTATCAATCATTACAGATATTAACCCTAGATTAATAATTTTTAATATGATATTGTAGATGCTCCTTTCTCATAAAGCTGTATAATCGGTTTTTACTTTCATAAATTTAATATTATCATAGTAATTGTTAAATTTCTTTCTATATGGCCTTCCTCATTCATTATTATCATACCATTGTCTTTATCAGGGTTACGAAATACAAAAAAATCCAGTGCTGGTTCTACAATTCCTTGTTTGAATTCAAATACTAAAGCTTACATGTTTTCATGGTTTATATGGTTGTGACTTTCTTCCTGCTTGGGAAGCATGTTACATAAAAAAATGTTTTTAAAAGTATTAATTGATAACTATGAAAAGTGTCTGACACTTCCTAAGATGTATAAACCTGTGTTTTATTAATTGATAACTATGAAAAGTGTATGACAGTTTCTAAGATGTACAAACCTGTGTTTAGATCCCTGATTTTCATCTCGAGCTCACGTCCAATCTCTTCCAACTCCTCTTGCTGTTGCTCTATGTTTTTCATTTCTGATTGAATCTCTTCCACTGGAATCTTGCGAATCTAAACAAAATGATTTTAGTTTCAGAAGTAGACAAATCAAAGCTAAACCTGCAGTATCTTGAACTATGACTTCCAACCACTAACTCAACAAATATTACAAACTTATACATGCAACAGTTCTGGCTCAATATATTTATCTCATAAAAATAAGTATTATGAATGATGCAAATCAACTAGACAAAAAAATATGATACCCTACAACTCAAGTAGACTTTTCTTCTTTAGGTACCCCTCAATATTAATCTGCATGCTTGGAATGAATAAAACAAATTTAACAATACCTGTCTTCTTGGAGGAATTGGTACAGGTGGAGCAGGACGCTTCTTCTTCTTCAAATAACCCACAGTCTTGTTTTCTGCTGATGGACTAGTTTCTTTATTTTCTTTCTCATTTTGTGTTTCTTCTGGTTGTAACTTAATTTCTCCATTGTCTTTCTCCTTTTGTGCTTCACTTGTGGTAGGGCCTTTCATTTTGTTAGGATGCATGCCTTCTGACTTACTAGGAGTCTGAGGACTGGCAGGAGGCTTTGGAGCAGCTCTTTTCTTGGAGAGAGGTGAAGGTGTAGCTGGTTTAATTTGAGTAATATCAGGAACCTGTGTGGTTTTAATAATAAGACTGGTATTTGAATCTGGATTTTCAGCCAGTTTAACAGGACTTAGAGCCGAGTTTTCGGTATCATCCACCTTTACAGACAAGTTTTGTGTTGAGCATTGGAAGCCAGAAACTCCACTATATTTATTGGCATCTTTATTTACTGGTGGGCTCGGTGCCTTTCTCTTCTTATGAGTTATTGTTGTGGCCTTCACAGGACCTGCAACAGTGGAACCTTTGTCTCTTTCTCTTAGGTTCTGCTGCTTCTTGATCATTTGCCAATAGGTCTCAGGTGACGAGATTATGGGCTCAGTGGCTTCCTCTGTTTCACTTTCATCTGTACTTCCAAATGGATTAAGACTACGATCGTAATCTTCATGATAAACTTCTGTCCTCTGAAGGGGGAGCGTCTGTGCTTTGCGATATTCGTCGTCTTCATCTTCAGAACTTTCAAATGGGTTTAAAGATTCTGGGTACTCCTCACTCTCATCTTCTGAAGTCTCTTTATCATCACCAAATGGGTTCAAATCATCAGGGTATTCTGCAATATCATCTCTTAATAATTTTACTTCTTTATAACTTATTTCTCCTTCTCTCAGCTCATCATTAATTTCGTTTCTGTTCATACACACCTCACCAGATGGTAGTTGTGTTACATCCAAAACATTGGATGTTTGATTCACTGAGGTATCTGCCTCACCAGTAGGTGATTTTGCTGTTATTGACACATCAGTAGTTAGATTTAATGTTTTTATCTCATCAGAAGGTACATCTTCTATATTCAAAACACTACTCACACTCTGAGATGTTACAATCTCAACCTCATCATGTGGTGATTTTCCTACTTCCATCACATTTGAAGTTTGATCCGTCATATTCCTCTCCTCTAGAGGTTGCGTTTTCACATCCAACACACTGGAAACTTGATCCGTTGATCCTTCCTCACAAGAATGTACAAGAGATGTATCCAAACTACTAGAAATTCTGTCACCTTTTTGTTCATCCATTAAATCAAATTCACAGGAAACAGCATGTTTCTCGGCTCCAGTTTCAACAACTTTTGGACTGTTGGTATTGTCATCAACAGTAGAAGCATCACCAATGTCTTGACTTGTGGTACCAGAACTTGTGACCAACTGGTTTAGATTTAAATTCAGCTGGGAAGAAAATGTTAAAGGACTTTTGTAAGTATCTACAGACAGGGAACCAATTTTATTTGATAAACCATAAACCGAGGAGCGAATAACTGGTAGTTCAATTCCAATTGATGAGTAGAACTGTCGTTTTGCAAAAGGGGATTTGTAAACAAATGGTTCTGATTTGCTCCTAACTACCTGCTCCTGTGAATCAACACTCCTTTGATCTTCCTTTGTAACAGAATCTTCTCCTTTGGATCTCTTCAAGTAACTTTCATTGTAAACTCCATTTGATGTTACTATATCACTACCTGCACTCACTGTTGCTGTGATATCATTACTTAGTACAGATGACTCACCAGTATCTTGCTCTGACACACTATCTTCAGGTTTTACATCACCAACTTTATTTGTACCACTTACTGCTAAAACATCAGTGGTCTCATTAACTGTATCATCTGCTACTGTTATACTTGAGGATATAGAAAGGTTCGTCAATACCTCTCTTTGAGATCTTTTTAAGTCCCTTTCGTTATTGTGATTGTTTCCATTTGACATTTCTGATTTACTATTTTCATTTCTGTTGCTTTCTTCTGACACAGCACTTGTTTCCTGGTCACCAACTACACAAACCAGAGATGTCTCAGTAGGTACTTTATCTTCAGCTACAGGCAATTCAGACACATTAACGTCATTTTCTACAGTCGATGAAATGTTTTCTGTAGTAACTGAGGTTGGTTCACTCAGACTCCTACTTACACTGTTTACTAATTCATTACCTTCTTTGAAAATACTATTTTTTGTATCTTTTTCTCCTGAGGACCAACAGAGAGAATCATCTTTCTCTCCATCTTTAAGATTAGAGGTCAAATATTGTTGGCGAACAATTGCTGAATGAGTTGCTATTTTGTACTTTTCCCGTTCTGGTTTTACAGGTGGAACTTCCTCTTCTGTTATAAGTGAAATTTTTTCGTTGTTCGGTTTGTGCTCAGACTGAGATTGTAAAACTTCCTCTTCTGGGCAGATGGCACATTCATATGTCCCAGTGTTATCTCCTTCTACATATGCTCCGGGTTTCAGGAGAGCCCCACATTTAGTGCACTTGAAACAAGTTCTATGGTACAGTTTTCCATCCACAATCAGCCTCTCCAGAATAAACACTCTTTGTCGACATGCTTGGCAAACTTCAAACTTTGTTGTGAAACTACTGCTGGTATCTAATATGAAAAACATATAGCAAGTTTTTCCATGACTTCAATGCCACAATAAAATTACTTTCAAACCATAATGAAATTACTTCTGTGTCACAAAAACTTGATGGTAATTTTACCATGATACAAAGGTAGAGTTGGCTAATTTATTCAATTTATCTATTACTATGGGCACAGATTATGTTTATTAATGTCAAATACATTAACTGGTTAATGAAAATTAAATTACATCTGTAGTCATGAAATTAACCAACTAATTAATATTAGACATTGTTATTATTACAACTGTTCAAGTAACTAAGTATTGAGCTATCTAAGGTATACCCCACAGCAGGTATTGAAACCCAATTTTATCATTGTAATTTTTTTACTTCAAGTTTATCTCTGGGCCAACATAGTTTCAGGGTGGGAATTTGCTCACAATTTGAGTGTCTTGGGTTCATTTCACATTACCACCAAATTTGGTTGCCCTGTTTTTGTTATGGCCATTCTTACTGATTGTGGGGACACTGGCTGAAAGTCTAAAATCCACTACAGAGTCTGTTGATCAGCAAATACCACTAAATTTCCAGCAATGGATACTGGTGACGCCTTAACAATCCAATACTGGTACTATATTCTTGATTATCTCTTACTGGTACTATATTCTTAAAGATCTGATACTGGCTTTTTCAACATACTGAACAACAAATAACTCAGTTAATCCAACTGATTGTTATATCACAAGTATCTTTTTAACAAAATAATATTCACGATTAGTTCCTTAATGACCATTACATACCTTATTAGGAAAAATGTCACTGTTCCTTTCACTGAGTGGTCGTTTATTTATTGATGTTTTAACACGTGAATCTGTAATTAACAAAGACTTGAAGCTCAAAATACTTAAACCAAGTTACCATGCTAGCTATCTCAAACCAACTAACCATTCCAGTTGTCTGAGTAAAACTGATATAAACTTACAAACATATACATTATTACAAATACCTGTATTACTATACAAACAAAAATAAACAAAGATATTTTAATAAACACACATTAATCACAAGAAAATACTAGAAATTCCATCCGAGTATTATTATCCTTTATAAAACAATAACTACAACACATTTCCTTCACAATCAAAACTTTGTCAAAGATCACAGATCTTCACTTGCAATAGGTAAATTAAAAAATGAGTGATACATGTTGTGAAATTAAGTTAAACTATACAACTTGTTGAAACATTCACTAAACATTTATTTTGAACAAGTTGAAATCCTTTTCTTCCAGCACAGAACATTTATCATTGGAGAAAAGTAAAACAACTTGAATTGTCACAACTTTACTGATTTTTTGTTTTAACATTTTCTACAGAGAGTGGACAGTTTAGATAGTGAAATTATAATTTTCTTACACTGAAAATATATTTCCAGTTGGTACTTACCCCCACTCACATGATTAGCTATTCTTGTTCAGTGCTACCCTCTATATGTAAACTTTTCTTTACACGAGACAAGCTTTGCACCTCTTCCCTTCCATTGTTGGAATGAGTATATTCCAATGTGTGTCTCATAAATTATCATGCGTCATCTGTTAATAAACAGTAGCATAACATACTCACATAACTCCCTCTACAATCCTCTGCTGAATCAAAGCATGGATAAGCACCAGAGAAATACTCGCAGAAAAAAAACATTTTCAGAATATGAAAATTATAGCTTCTGATATGGCATTTACTTTCTCTCAAGATTAGAAAGAATCTCACAATGAGGAGGAAGAACTAGTGCAATGGAATGACAGAGGTAACCCTGAAAGCATCCAAAGGATACCCCTGACAATGAAAGAAATAGGATAGAATAAGAATCATACTGTCTTCACCTCAAACCCAAGAATCAGACCTACACCAATTACTGGGTATTTCATATGGATCATCAATTTATTGATCCAGAAATTGTCATCTGGTATTGCAGAGATGTCTATCACTTAGCTCAACTCCCAACCATGATACAGGCCAGCATCATCTAAAGGCAATAATTTCTGGAAGGGCAGAATATCTGGGATGCCTCTGAATCCAGAAGGAATGCATGAGCATTGCAAGAACAGGGAAAGCAAAAACCCTGAACTATCTGGGAAAACAGAATGAATGGGAGAGAGAGCCACCTGCTATCTGGAATGCGAAGAGATTGAAGATCTACGGTTGAAGAGCCAAGCGAGATATTCTTCCACCTGAAGTACGGAAGGCTTGGCAACAAAAAATCTCCTGTTAGCAGACCAATGGTGGAAGACTTTCCCATTTACACTGGTACACTTCCATGAAGACAAGTCATGTGGAAGTAGCTAATAAGAAAAAACTACACATGATGTTGGATCTTCTCACTGAGGATCAGACAAAAGACAGGCATGAAAATAAAGGACTGGGATCTTGAACAGGAGATCAAGGCTGACAAAGAAAAAAGGGATTGGTTGGTTGGTTTGGCATTTTACAGCACAAAACAACTAGACTATTTCTGCCAAACATCTGGTAAAACAGTTAAAATTAAAATTCGTAAAGAGGAATGAAGGTAAAACAAAACAAAGTTTAATTTTTGAATTAAAAACATAAATAGTGTTAAATCCAATTTTTATATCTTGTTTACAGCCGTAAGAGAGAAACTACAGTAATAAAAGTTGTAAAAGACTTTCTGTAGCATAATTTTAATTATCATAATTCGCCAAGTTCAAACATCAGCATTGGTCACCTGAAGTTGGCCTTTCCAGTCCTGGTTTTGAGTTATTTGACATCATGGCTGATTTCTAATTTCATATCAAACTAGATGTACTTTAATTCTTAAAAAGGAAGGACATTAAAAAAGGTCTAAGTTATAAATTAAAAACTTAAATAGTATGAAAAAGATTAATGGCCTTTAAAAAACATTTGTAAGGTGAACAGTGTCACCATTGCCAATAACACTGTCTAACGTTAAGAATAAACCTTGGGACAAAACATGTATAAAATGGTGCTGTCATTGAGAGTTGCAATGATGGCAAAAAGTAAAACGTGGCTTATTGTAACATGACAACACATTGGTGCATCAGTCCCAGATAAAAGAAAACAATAAGTTAAAAAACTGTGACCAATGCATAGTCTAGTTACAACAACCTCCTCTTTCCGATCCTTAGATGACCAAAGTCCAATAGAAGGTTTTATTTGGAAAAGCTTGTTTTCACATTGCTCACTCCAAGTTGACTGCCAACTGGCAAAGAGCCAAGCCTTGAATACAGAACAATAATCCATGTATGGAACAGGCACAGCAGTGACAGTGACACAACAGACAGATTTAGCTGCAGTGTTGGCAAGCCCTTTCCTGCAAATACCAACATGGTCTGGTATCCAGAAAAGCTGGATAAAAGTAGATGTTAAAAAAGTAGTGCAATTTGAGTACTGCTTAGCTTCTATGTGATCCAGGGCAAGAGAAATGGCATACAGTTCAGCAGTGAACACAAACTGTAGAGAGGGATTCTGTACAGAACCACCAGACCACAACAAACCATGGCAGAGTCCACAGAGTCAACTGATTTTGAACTATCCTTTCACTCCTATTTCTTTCAGGAAATAACAGACAGTATTTCCAATTGGGAGTATCGGCTTTTCTCAGATGTCTTAAAGAAAGGTCGCAATTGGGGATTGTAATAAGCCATGGTTGGATGGGCTGACCAGTGAATACAGCAATGTTATCCAAGGACAAACCCAATTCATCCAACTGCACCTGGATATGAAGGCTAAAAGGAACAATGGCAGATCATCTGTTCTGTAAAAGTATGGCCCACTGAGGATGAAAAACACAACCCCAGGTGGGATGCTGTGGTAAAGATTGATGTTTCAAAGCATACAGTAAAGACAGTTGCAAATATTGGAGGTGTAGAGAAGATTCATGAGAAACTGTGTATAAGCTCTGGACTGGGGAAATGCAGAAAGCTCTGTTTCAGAGTCAAAGTCCTTGATGATGAATGGGGTCCAGCATCTTCAAAGCCAAGGTCCTGGCAGAGTCATAGATCAGTGACCCACAGTCTAGTTTCGATTGAATAAGAGTACGATATATCTTTAACATAGAACATCAATCCATTCCCCAAGTGGTGTAACAGAAGACACAGAGGATGTTCAGTGCTCTTGTACATTTGACTTGTAGTTGCTTGATGTGTGGTAGAAAGGTCAGCTTACAGTCAAAGACAAGCCCCAAAAACTTTGCCTTTAGGACCACAGGTAGCACAACTTCACCAATAGAGTTCAGGTCCAGGGTGAATACCCCATTGGCAGCAAAAGTGAATGAAAACAGTTTGAGAGAAATTAAAGCCATTTGCTGTGGTCCACTTCAGTAAATGGTTGAGGCCAGTCTGTAGCTGCTGCTCAATATACCTCATGTTTGACAACTGACAGGAGATGTGAAAGTTGTCAACATATAGCCTGTTTGCAATAGTAAGAGTGAATTATTCAATGATGGCATTAATCTTTATACTGAAACATGCAACACTCAACACAGCCCTGAGGGACTCCAAGTTCCTTTAGAAAAGAACGGGAAAGTGTCGAACTCACACGAACTTGGAATCTCCTGTACATTAAAACATTTTAATAAAAATGGACAAATGGCCACGTAACCCATATATATCTGGAGGTCTTGCAAAATGCCATACCTCCATGTTGTATCATAAGCCTTCTCAATGTCAAAGAGTATTAATACAAGATGTCATTTGAGAAAGGCTTCTCTGATTGATGTTTCAAGTCGAATCAGGTGGTCCATGGTGAAGCAGTGTGGGTTCCGACAACAGTTTGGTTCCTTGAATCAAACAAAATGAGCATTAACCATCCTCTCTAAGGTCTTACAGAGACACCTCGTCAAAGCAACTGGATGGTAGTTTGAAGGAATCTTGGGATCCTTCCCAGACTTAGAGAAAGGTAGGACAATAGCTTGGTGCCAGGCATCAGGAAAAACAGTCTCCAGACAGGTCCAGTTAAAAACAATCAGAAGAATAACAAGAGGAGCAGGAGATACATGGCACAGCATCTCATAGTATACATCATCAGGTCCAACTGATGTACTGCCAGTTTGAGTTTCACCAGTGTAAAGGGCAATTATAGTCATAGAAACAATCAGCTCAAACGAAGAGAAGAATGTCACCAGACAGCAACAGATTAGAGAAAGGAACTAATGTAATGCCCACTAAACCACAAGAAGTTTAAGAACATTGAAATGAAAAACAGTTTCATGTGTAGACCAACAGCCTGAAGCTTCCTGGTGATTCATACAATCTTCCATCCTTGAAGGTATGCATCCATGAACAAACATATACCTCAATTCAAGGGAGGAAAGTGCAGCTCACTGACATGTGGACTTTGTCCAGCCATCATTGCAAATCATCTTGCAGGGAAAGAGGAAGGAAATAGCAGTATAAAGTAGATCCTATGCAAGGTTTCATTGTTTGTGGAGTGTTCACTGAATCTCATACAGGTATAACTAAGAGGGACCAATGAGAGGACCACATACCGAACAACAATAAAACCTCATGAACAGTAAATGACTTAGCTGAGAGGGCACTGGGAACTTAAAAGTTCCATACAATGCAGATGTAAGAGATGGCAGAGAGCAAGTGATACTGATGTCAAAGAATACCCCCAAATGTACTAGATATTAGGTGGGATGACTTCTCCAATTTGACCAATCAGTCCACTTGAGCTGCCATAGATAGGAGTTGGTAAGCGTGAGTGGTTGATTCCTACTCAGAATGAGTTGATTGGTGTAAAGCAATGAGACTATGCAAAAAAAAATGGTTAAAATAAAGTAAAATATACAAGGTAAAAATAAATCAAGATAAAATCCAAATAAAGTTCCTAAACCAGGTAAAAATTTACATAGAATTAAAAGGCTAATGACCAATAAAAATTTTGAAGAACAAAATTAAGTTGGATAGTGTCACCATTGCCAATGGCATTGTCCAACATTTTTGGAATAAGCTAGAATGAACCAGTTCTCCATGTAATAATGAAATTGCATCTACAGTGCATAAATATGATGAGCAGAGGCCTGAATGATGTAATGAAAACATATGGAGCTGAAGCAAGTCTTAAGGGAAATGCCTGAAATTGGTAAACTACCTCAAGATGGACAAGCCACAGACATGATTAAGACTGAAGTGCAATCAGGGTGTGGAGGTAAACATTAGAGACATCCATTTTTATCATCCACAGCACTGGGATGGTCATCTTAGGGTGAGAAAAGACTCCATAGTGAACTTAGGAAGTGTGATGAAGCAGCTTGATTTTGTTTGGAGACCACATAAAGACTAGAATAAACAACTCCAAAGGGGTGGTGAACTGGTCTGATAGCTCCCAAGGGGTGATGAACTGGTTTGATAGCTCCCTGTAAATCTCAAACTGCCTCTAACAGATACTGTCATGTCATGAAATCTTGAGGAGTAGAAAAAGGAAACAGGAGGTTGGGAATAAAATGGATAACTAATCCCTCTGAAAGAACTTGTATCACCCATTGATCTTCGATGAAAAGAAACCAGCAAGGAAGAAACTCCAACAGCTGAGTTCTAACTTGCAGGGTAGTTACCACTACTGTTAGCAACAGGTAGTATGAAAGTAATGAAATAGATGAAAGGAAAACTTGGATTTGAACGAATGAGTTAGGGTTGCAAGTATGAAGGTTGGGAAATGAATGGGTCGCATGTAAGGCTCTGAGTGAGTTAAAAGTTCTACAAAAGTTGAAAGAGTAGACTTGCTGGCAGGCTAATGTTACCCATGGCTCGAAATTGTCAGGGAACATGTTGTAGACACAAAGTATCAGAAAAGCAGCAAGATGTCAGTCCTGAGACAACTGAAGAGTAAACTGACTCAAGCCAAACCTGAGTCCCTAAGATACTAACAACAAAGAAATTATGCAGGTAATACCATCACCAAGGACAAAATATGAGCTAACGTGGAGGAGAGAAGGTGAAGAATATCAGCAAAATTTCCGATGGAGAGCCTCCGAGAACAGATGTGTGAAAAATGATACATGAGAAGGGTAGTTAGGGTCAGATGAAGACAAAAACATTGGGCATGCACGAGACTTGCATCAGGTTCAGGAGATGGCATGCAAAGAACCTAACAACTATTTAACTAAAAACAAATAGTCCACCCATTGGTAAGAAATGGCATACTGATCATGTCCTCAGGGGTCACAGCATGTTGATCCCTTCACTTAACTGCTAAAGAAAGTGATCCACATGAACCCAAACATCACAAGAGGGAGGAATTATCAAAAGCAGTCAAGAAAAATGTTCATGTAACAAAAGGAGTAAGAGATAGGGAAACTGACAAAACCTCACAAACCCAACACAAGTTCCATGGAGGCTAAGTTAGACTTTGATGAATCCTCAAGATGAAATCAGAAAAGAACAGCAAACTTTGGAGGGAGGGAAAGACTATCAAAATATCATCATTCTGAATAATTTTGTGAAGAACCTGAGTGATGTCAGGGGACAAAAGTTGACCTATGTACCATTCATTCTCCAGAAGTACAAAAATCAGGAAATCCACCATGAGACTGTCCACACCTGAGGTGTGAAATACAACAACAGTCCTTAGTGTGACCCCTGAAGTGGTAACATTGATTTTGGAATTCAGAACTAAAAAATTATGCACAAAATGATGAAGTTCAGAGATATGGGAACCATAATAAACTGTGAAAAAAATATAAAGTGAAAAAAAACATTTTCAGCAAACACTGAAGTACGTGTCACATGGAAAGCACTGAGTACAAAAGAAAATGTTTCTAATTGAAAGCTATCAAACAAAAAGTGAAGGTTCAGTATAGGAGTGCAAGGAAAGTCACATGCACCCCAAGAGACATGTTGGAATATGAAGGTTCAGTATAGGAGTGCAAGGAAAGTCACATGCACCCCAAGAGACATGTTGGAATATACTACAACTTGTGGCATGCATAAAGAAAAAAAGTTTTCATACAAAACACAGCACTGGATGAAAATAGTGACAAGAAATAAGTTCCACATTAGAATTTTCGTAGACAACAACAGACAGATCATAGTTTACTTAATTAATTTTCATAGACAACACACAGTTTCCACATACTGTAAATATTTTACCTAACACAGACAGATCATAGTTTACTTAGTTAATTTTCATAGACAACACACAGTTTCCACATACAGTAAATATTTTACCTAACACAGACAGATCATAGTTTACTTAGTTAATTTCCATAGATAACACAGTTTCCACATACAGTAAATATTTTACCTAACACAGACAGATCATAGTTTACTTAGTTAATTTTCATAGACAACACACAGTTTCCACATACAGTAAATATTTTACCTAACACAGACAGATCATAGTTTACTTAGTTAATTTCCATAGACAACACACAGTTTCCACATACAGTAAATATTTTACCTAACACAGACAGATCATAGTTTACTTAGTTAATTTCCATAGATAACACAGTTTCCACATACAGTAAATATTTTACCTAACACAGACAGATCATAGTTTACTTAGTTAATTTCCATAGATAACACAGTTTCCACATACAGTAAATATTTTACCTAACACAGACAGATCATAGTTTACTTAGTTAATTTCCATAGACAACACACAGTTTCCACATACAGTAAATATTTTACCTAACACAGACAGATCATAGTTTACTTAGTTAATTTCCATAGATAACACAGTTTCCACATACAGTAAATATTTTACCTAACACAGACAGATCATAGTTTACTTAGTTAATTTCCATAGATAACACAGTTTCCACATACAGTAAATATTTTACCTAACACAGACAAATCATAGTTTACTTAGTTAATTTCCATAGACAACACACAGTTTCCACATACAGTAAATATTTTACCTAACACAGACAGATCATAGTTTACTTAGTTAATTTCCATAGACAACACACAGTTTCCACATACAGTAAATATTTTACCTAACACAGACAGATCATAGTTTACTTAGTTAATTTCCATAGATAACACAGTTTCCACATACAGTAAATATTTTACCTAACACAGACAGATCATAGTTTACTTAGTTAATTTTCATAGACAACACACAGTTTCCACATACAGTAAATATTTTACCTGACACAGATCATAGTTTACCTAGTTAATTTCCATAGACAGCATACAGTTTAATCACTTTCTAAAGACAGTGTAGATTGTCAAAGCCAATACAGTGGACAATTTTGGTTGTCCACTTTCCATATTTGATAAACGTTTCAATTCACAATTTTACACAAATTAAGTAACAAACCTATATCTTTGTTGACTCAACACTACAGTTATTAATCAGAATGATACAAAATGCCACCTAATGGAGCACTGTTGCTCTTCTGGAGAGAAAATTTGTTTGGCATAACACTTGATATCCTTCATGTATAACACCAATATTTTTCCCCATTTTAATTTACACTTGTAGCAATGTTTGACATCTTATTTTATTACAGTTCATGAGACCTCTAGAACTTTTCAAAGCATGATTACAGCACTAAAAACAACTATTATAAGTTAATTGTATACTTTTCACAAATATGTTTAACACTGCACAGTGTATACTACATAGCATGTTACTTGTGGTTGGACAGTCTCAGTTCATCTAAGGAAAGAAAACACAACTTACGTTGCTGGCCACCTTCAAAGTACTGGTAAAACTGAGACAGGTAGGTTGCAACGCTCAGTTTGTCTGGTTGCTTATCCATGACCATATCTTCAGCATCCAACAGAGCAGGAATGCCCAGCTGTTTCTCTGCAACTCTGAAGGCCTGAATATCAAATGTTCAGGTTCAACTAGAGTTCAATATACAGTATAAATACACACAATACACGTTGGGAATGTACTCTTTCCTGAATCATTTACAACTTCACACTTCACACAGAAGATACACATTCCATGTTGGAGAACAAATACTATCCTATGTTGTATCACAAGATGCCTGGTGTGGGTATTAACACTAACCAAAAATAATAAAAAACAAATAACCAGCATTTGGAAAAAACTCAACAAAACACAACATTCCAGTAAACAGCAAATGTATTCAAAAACCAGGTACAAAACTGAAGTCCATACTATATAAAAACTACACTGACAAACACAACACCAACATAATTTATAAAATACAATGCAAGAACTGCCATGACTTCTATATCGGAGAAACAAGTAGAAAATGGAAACTATATTCAAAGAACACAAAATTTGAACACTGCAAATCAAATAAACACAACATAACCATAGAAAACAACCAGATGTTAAGTAGGGAAACAAATATAAACAAACGTAAGATCAAAGAAGCCCTACTTATACAACAACTAAAACCAAAATTGAAGCAAAATAAAGATACACCTTTATAACTATACAAATTAATATCCTAATATCCAACTACAATGCCCCCTACAATCTTATACCCATTTAAATTCTCTTCCCTAAAATATGTGCCCAGCAACGGTCAGTTACAAACTCTTCATTAACCTGAAGATGACATAAGGTCAAAATGTTGTTCTCTGCTTAATTTTGGTTAAAGTGTCAATACTAATACCAGCCATCCTGAGATACATTTTTTACTTCAAGTGGGTTTCTCATCATCATGGGCTGTCCTAAATTATTTATATGTCCACATTTTCTATTTACCTTATAACTAACAAGTGATGGTGTACTACATGTCACAGTTAAAAACTATATTACAATGTTGTTTATTTATATGTCCACATTTTCTATTTACCTTATAACTAACAAGTGATGGTGTACTACATGTCACAGTTAAAAACTATATTACAATGTTGTTTATTTATATGTCCACATTTTCTATTTACCTTATAACTAACAAGTGATGGTGTACTACATGTCACAGTTAAAACTATATTACAATGTTGTTTATTTATATGTCCACATTTTCTATTTACCTTATAACTAACAAGTGATGGTGTACTACATGTCACAGTTAAAAACTATATTACAATGTTGTTTATTTATATGTCCACATTTTCTATGTACCTTATAACTAACAAGTGATGGTGTACTACATGTCACAGTTAAAAACTATATTACAATGTTGTTTATTTATATGTCCACATTTTCTATTTACCTTATAACTAACAAGTGATGGTGTACTACATGTCACAGTTAAAACTATATTACAATGTTGTTTATTTATATGTCCACATTTTCTATTTACCTTATAACTAACAAGTGATGGTGTACTACATGTCACAGTTAAAAACTATATTACAATGTTGTTTATTTATATGTCCACATTTTCTATTTACCTTATAACTAACAAGTGATGGTGTACTACATGTCACAGTTAAAAACTATATTACAATGTTGTTTATTTATATGTCCACATTTTCTATTTACCTTATAACTAACAAGTGATGGTGTACTACATGTCACAGTTAAAAACTATATTACAATGTTGTTTATTTATATGTCCACATTTTCTATTTACCTTATAACTAACAAGTGATGGTGTACTACATGTCACAGTTAAAACTATATTACAATGTTGTTTATTTATATGTCCACATTTTCTATTTACCTTATAACTAACAAGTGATGGTGTACTACATGTCACAGTTAAAACTATATTACAATGTTGTTTATTTATATGTCCACATTTTCTATTTACCTTATAACTAACAAGTGATGGTGTACTACATGTCACAGTTAAAAACTATATTACAATGTTGTTTATTTATATGTCCACATTTTCTATTTACCTTATAACTAACAAGTGATGGTGTACTACATGTCACAGTTAAAACTATATTACAATGTTGTTTATTTATATGTCCACATTTTCTATTTACCTTATAACTAACAAGTGATGGTGTACTGCATGTCACAGTTAAAACTATATTACAATGTTGTTTATTTATATGTCCACATTTTCTATTTACCTTATAACTAACAAGTGATGGTGTACTGCATGTCACAGTTAAAACTATATTACAATGTTGTTTATTTATATGTCCACATTTTCTATTTACCTTATAACTAACAAGTGATGGTGTACTGCATGTCACAGTTAAAAACTATATTACAATGTTGTTTATTTATATGTCCACATTTTCTATTTACCTGATAACTAACAAGTGATGGTGTACTACATGTCACAGTTAAAAACTATATTACAATGTTGTTTATTTATATGTCCACATTTTCTATTTACCTTATAACTAACAAGTGATGGTGTACTGCATGTCACAGTTAAAAACTATATTACAATGTTGTAAGTTAGTTTCTATATCACTTACCAGACTATTGTTTTCAAGAATGTTTTCCTTGAAGAGTGAATCATAATCTCTAAATGAACAAGAAAAATTTATTTAGTGAAACAATATCCCCATGATCACCAAGCAGAATCTACAGATCCACTGGTTTAAGTTATAGTCACTGATGAGGTATTAATTTTCACAAGTAAGATAGCTTGTTGTTGAAAGTACCTACAGAGATATTACTTAATAATTCATAGTTCAACTCTTAACATTTTCTAAAATTTGTCTATGTACAAATTTATATATTGCAGATAACATTATGTTATTGTAACTACATTAATAAATATCTAATATGTCAGTTTCTGTCAAAGACAACCACGTGAAATACAGAAAAAGACACATTCAACTGCTGGTAGTAACATATACTAACAAGTATAGAAAGCCTTACAGTAAGGAACTGTCTAGTTCAGAACTGATTTCACAGAACTTATCTATTTATGGCAGCAATACAGTCTAAAACGTGTATACAATTTAATATCAGTCAAACGTCAAGTACTTATTGTAAATACGTACATGAGGTCTGGTCGAAAGTGATGAATAATAGCACAAAAGGCAAGACCATCTCTGAATGAGGAACTCAAATCTCTGACATCTACATCTCTGTACCCTTCAGTCAGCTTTCGACACCAGGCCTGCAGTCCTCGTAGTCCTTTTTTCTCTCCCATGTTCAATCCAAGGGATTTTCAAAACTCAGCTGTAATAGACAATACAATAAAACCTGTCGTTCAAAATGTAAGTTTACAAACGATGAAGACTTCTGTGGGTATACGCAACTGAAAGCCATCAGTGATTGAGTGTAATGTGTACATAAGTTAAGTTCAATGAACTAAAACAAGTATTACTTTAATTACTTAGTGCAAAACACAAACTTGCTGTTTACATTAGTATGTACTGGAATCATAATGTTTGATATCACACATTTATGTAGGCCCTCTCAGACTTTGTACTGGTCATTTATTTGAAAGCTAAAGGAAAGATCAGACATCAAATATCCATTTAGCCCATCAAAGAAACCAGCCCAAGTCAAAAATTACCCTTCACATAAATAAAATTATCTAATGAAAGCTTAAGCAATTCAAATATATATTGTAACAAGTCATCAAACCTTCCATAACTTAAGGATATAACAAGGGAAATAATTTGTCCTAATATCCAACATGAACTTCAGCCCTGATGCCACGCTTTTCTCCTTCATCCTCAACTTTCCATCAGAAGTTAGATTTTTAAACACTTGAACAAGGTCATCTCTAATTACTGTTTTGAAAAAAAAACAACAGTTCAAAGCTCTTAATCTCTCATTCCATAACATAAATGCCTCACCTTACATTTATCAATGTTAAAATACAAAACCCATCAGAATCATAACTTCCAAAAACCTTTCAAACATACAGATGTACAACAGAGGTGCCCTCATTTAGACAAATATTGTATCAGAACCTTAAATACACTTCAGTCTCTTCAAAAACAGGAAACATTGATATGAGCAAAATCTGTATCATAAGCTCCAAAAGATATTTTTTGAAAATAGGTATCACATTTGTCATTTTCGAATCAGCAGGAATTTCTCCTATTTATTAAGGTCTCTAAAATGTTAGCTAACCCTTCCAACAAGTAATTTTGTAGCCTCTTCTCATCTTGAACATCCTATCAGATTTACAATATGATTTCCTTTCATAAATTATATTATTTAAGAACTAAACTTTACATATTAAACAGTGTAGGTATTTCATTACCTTTAGTAAACACAGTCAATTATCAATCAACAATTAGATTCTCATGATGATTTCTTAAAAAGGTCCAATATTTTCTTCAACAACAAAAAAAAAAAATCATGGAGGGATTCCATAAAAATCATTAAACCTGAAATAACGATACAAGCTAAATCCCAGTTGTTGTTGTTTTGTGTGTTTATTTAATCAAGCTACTTGGTTTTGAATATCAGTCTTTCTGAAATCAGAAATACAAAACTCAGTTACTAAACACACAGTTTTAAGTAAAGATAATAAAATTCTGATCACTGTCAATATCTCTGATGACACTGAAATCATGCTTCTCTAACAAGTTCTTTAATATTCTGAGCAAAACTCAAATCACATTGATGGATCCTACAACTTAATGTATGTTAGCCATGTTAATGGCATTTTCAGAACTGGGAGTGAAAAACTCTTGGATGCTAAATTATGAGTATAAACATTTTTAACAGTGTGGTTATACCAGTTCTAATCTTCACAAGTAGATGTGTACGAAGAGCATGTTTAAATAGCTGCACTGATGCTAATGAACTTTCCAGTTTTATTCTAAGTACATATTTAACCCCGATAGGAAGGTTAGCGAGATAATGACTCATTCAACAGGTGACAGCAGTAGGCATCCTTTAGTCTGACTGTAAATCAGCAGGTAAAAGCAGTAGGCATCCTTTATTCTGTTGTCAGGAAATGAAACAGAAGGAAGGTGAACTACCAGAAAAGTTTTGACAGGAGTGAAGCAACCCAGTGCACATACAATTTATTTTGAAAGTTAATTTGTGAACTTAAACCTACAAGTTAAGTCAAAAACAAATGCAGCCCGTAGGAACATTATTGACAAAATAAATTACTATAGTTATAAGGAATGGACTTATTTTCAAATAATCCAAGTGAACCCATCCAATGACAGATGCATTAACAGTCATTAGTAAACTTCTAGGCATTTGTTCAGTCATTATTTTCAGTTGGTTTAAATTTTTGTCTTCAATATCAATATAATTATAACAGTGGAACATAATTAAATTTAATGTTTTCTATGTTCATCTTTGTTAACTGTCTGCAAATTTAATAAATCAAAGACTCGGATGACATTCTATCTTTTTCTTTTATTCTTGTGGTTAATTTGCATTTATTCCTTTTATAAATATACAATAATAATATATTAATATATATATAAAATGATACTTGTGATATACAAGAAATTACAGAATTGTTACTAACCTATGATACATGACAGTGGTATAACAAAATTTCTAGGCTAACTTGAGACATTATTAGTACAATTAAATACCTTTACTGCAGATAATTCTAAGCTAGTTTAATATCATTAAAGTTTAACTGCAACAAATATTACCTTATATTTTAATAATTGTTATCACCAACAATATTCTGTAGTCCTATTTCGGTGTTTAACCGTTAACCTCTTACTTTTAGTATTACTTACCAGCGTCAAATAGACGAAAATATATTGCCCAAGGAAAATACGCAGGTACATAAAGTAGTCTATTCACAATTGAACCTAGTTACACAGTTTACAGTATTGTATTTTCTCATTTAAATGATTTACCGTATTTAAACACTATCAGTATTACTATCAGAAACATTAATCACTGTTCATGGTACCTAACAGTAAAGTGTTAATATAGCGTCAGTGAGTACACTTTCGAAATTTAACTACTATAACAACTACATTTCGCAATAACATAATAGCTTATTTGTTATTTAATTTCTGGATTACACTGCAGGTGAAATCACTACCAAAGATACAAATAAAAACAATATTTTAAAATAACAGCTGGACAACAACTATGGCGATACTCAACCCAATCGTACTAAAGCTACGAACGAGTTCAGTCTATTGACTCAGCTGACTTATATGTATATGCGTTCCCTACTGGCAGAACTTTGACACTTTGAAAAGAAGAATTTAAAATCAAATTTTATGTACAAATTACTAATGTACAAGTCACGTCACTCCTTTCAATCATTTTTAATATATTCCAAACGAAATATTTATAAAAACATTCTGTAACATAAAATGTGTAGGTATATGTAGAAAATACTGTATGAATTATATAGACATAGTAGAGAAGTATAAATGATTATCCGGCTTTGAGCTTAACTATAACCTAACGAACCCCTAAGATCAGTGGTTCTTAACCTGGGTTCAATTGAGCCCCAGGGGTTCGGCGGAGGTCAAGACACACATAGTGTGTGGTGTCCGTTCCGTTCACCCCACTCGTATGATTCGTGACGTCATGCTCCACTTGGCCATCATTATCTGCAGCTAATGACGTCACATTACTTGGCCTTAATATCTTTGCTGCAGAGAACTTCGTGCGCTTAGCAGTCGACTTGTGACTGTAGTAATCGTGCGTCATTTGTGATTTTTTCCCTAATCTTTCAATCCCTTCATACTAACTATGTCGAGCAAAAACGGAAAGTGGTCGGACGAATACGTACAATATGAATTCACGTGTATGACGGAACATAATGGGAGTCAGCGTCCTCAATACATGATTTGCAATGCCAAGTTGAGCAATTCTAGTCTAGTACCGGCAAATCTAAGAGAACACTCCCTAAAGCTGGATGGAGATGGGAAATACAAAACACAACGCTTGCTGAATTCAAGGTAAAGAGAGCCAGGTTCGATGAAAAGGCTACTTTACTTGTTCTCGGCTTTGTACCCATAGACAAACCGATCCTCACAGCATCAAATAAAAGTTGCGTACTTGATCACAAAGCAGGGCAAACCACACACCATTGATGAAGCACTCGTAAAACCAGCTGCGTTGAAGATGGCGAATGTCATGCTGAGAAAAGCTGCTCAAAATAAGTTATCCCAAAGTCCTCTTTCAAATGACACCATCAGCAGCAGAATAGATGACATGAGCGATGACATCTTGACTCAAGTAGTTGCAGAACTAATTTCAAGCCCAACAAAATTCCGCCTTCAATTCGTTTGTTTGTTTGTTTTTTGGAATTTCGCACAAAGCTACTCGAGGGCTATCTGTGCTAGCCGTCCCTAATTTAGCAGTGTAAGACTAGAGGGAAGGCAGCTAGTCATCACCACCCACCGCCAACTCTTGGGCTACTCTTTTACCAACGAATAGTGGGATTGACCGTCACATTATACACCCCCACGGCTGGGAGGGCGAGCATGTTTAGCGCGACGCGGGCGCGAACCCGCGACCCTCGGATTACGAGTCACACGCCTTACGCGCTTGGCCATGCCGGGCCCTTCAATTCGACGAGACCACCGACGTTTCCAATCTAAGCCAGCTTGTTGTATTGGTGCGCTATGTGAAGAATGACGAGATAAAAGAAGATTTTTTATTTTGTAAGCCTCTTACAACAACAACTAAGGCAGACGACGTAAAGAAACTTGTGGATGACTTCTTCAAAGACAACGATCTTTCGTGGGATATGGTTTCTACAGTTTGTTCAGATGGAGCTCCAGTCATGCTGGGACGAAACTCTGGTTTTGGTGCGCTGGCGAAAGCCGATGCACCACACATCATTGTAACGCACTTTGTTCTACACAGGCATGCATTGGCAACAAAAACCTTGCCTTCAAAACTGGCAGAAGTATGAAAAATTGTAGTGGAATGTGTGAACTTTGTGCGAAATAGTGCCCTGAAGCATCGCATCTTCAAAGAGCTGTGTAATGAAATGGGCTCTGAATTCAAGGTACTTCTGTACCATTCTAACGTTCGGTGGTTATCCCGGGGAAAGGTGCTGAATCATGTTTATGCCATGCGTGGAATTAGCCCTATTTTTGTAAGAGCACCAACATTGTCATGCAGATTGCTTCAAAAAATCTGAGTTTATTCTCATTTTGATGTACATGGCCGATATCTTCAATGCTCTCAATCATCTCAATCAACAGATGCAGGGCGATAGAGTCAATATCATCGAAGCAGAAGAAAACCTGAAGGCTTTTCAAAAAAAACTACCGTTATGGAAACGACGAACAGAGAATGATAACTTCGCAAACTTTCCCCTGCTGGACGACTGTGTAAGTAAGATTGAAGATGTGTCTGAAATTGGGGACATTTCTGTACCCGGAGAACTGAAGCAAGCAATTGCCATGGACTTAGATGAGCTCGCAATTGTTGGCGCTACTAATGATGATAATCATTTTAAAAAGGTCCAGGACGTAGGAATAAAATTGTTTAATCTAGAATTGTTGGGATGCATGGATGGAAAAGATAAGAAACTAGAAAGCCTTTGCTATGAGAGGAAGTCCTGCATTCTACCACCTAACTTATTTATACATCCACCCTGTGGGTGGTTAAATGCAGGAAAGGGTAATATAGATTTTCCTTTCATTCTGAATGCTTTCCTTTCATCCTGAATGTTTTCCAAATTCTGATCTTTTTCCATCTCCACATCTAAACAACATAATATTTTTATTGTTAGTACATATTTAAAACGATTTATGTAGATTTTTTTGTTTTTTGTTATTAAACATAAAACTACATTAGCCCACTGTGGCTATCGAAACCAATTTTTAGCGTTATTAGACAAACGTCTGGCACATTTTATCCGAAAAGGTTTTAGAAGGAAATAGTAGGAATCAAAAACCCTTTACTAGAGTTCACCTCAATAGGAAATAGGACTGCGGTATCCTCTGAATTCGATTCCTTAGTATAAATGCCTTCAGTATTAAACTATTGTATACCACTTCTAAGAATAGACGTATAGTTTGTTTCAAACTAGTGAGCATAATGGCTCTGTGGTAGAGCTCTATATTTAAGCTAGCGAACAGGTTTCGAATCCCTACAATACCACAAAGAACTCTCCGCAATTTAAACTGTGAGTTCCTTATAGGAGTAACAATCACTTTCCTTAGCATGGATGGTCGGTGGTAGTCTTCCATCAGTAGCTCAAAACCAGGGATAGCTGCATAGTAGCTTTGTTATAAATATATTCCAAAGTTTATTTCACTTCCTTATTGTGTAAACGTTTGTCTAATCTTGTGACAAAGAATTTACAAGTTTGTACAAATACTATCCCCATTCAGGTATCGCTAAGTATGTGGATGCTACACATAATTAATTGTAGCAATAAACAGAAAAAGATGCTGTATAAGTAAACATGTTTGTTCAAAGTAATGATGTTTAGAAAATAAAATTTGAAGGAAACACGTCGAGAAATATGTTGCCTGCAAGTAATCTGAAAGTGCAGTATAAGCGAACTTTATTTTTAAGTAATAATGTTTATAGACAGAACAATGATATTTTAAGCAAACACTGAGAAACGTGTCACAGTACAATTAATCTGCTGATGAAAAACTGACGCTACCAAAGGTCAAATAAATACAGAAGCATTGCTTAGGACATTACCTTAGAGAAACACACCTTGGGACTTCAGTTATGTGTTTAGATTGAACAAATAGGCGCTCTTGCAGTTATAGGAGGTTACCAAAGCTATAAACTAAAATCGAGAAAATGTCTCACGAATGTTGAACTAAATAAGCAGACGTCAGCGAGTTTTAAGGAGATATACGAACTTAGATATTGAGCCTGAAGACCTCGATTAGCCAGACAACGGTATAATGGGACTATTGTTCTCGGATGGTGGAGAAAGCACTTTACATGTACAGAGAAGAAGTCATGTGGTCGGTTAAATCAACCAAGCCCGTGTTAAAAAGAGGATTAGTAATTAATTGGAGAACGTAGGAATTCGTAAAGAAAGTTTGACAGTTTAATGTTGTGTTTTGTTGTTGTTTTTTTATTTGGCCCGACATGGCCAAGCGTGTTAGGCGTACGTCTCGTAATCTGAGGGTCCCGGTCGCGCCAAACATGCTCGCCCTCCCAGCCGTGGGGGCATTAGAAGTGACGTCAATCCCACTATTCCTTGGTAAAGAGTAGCCCAGAGTTGGCGGTGGGTGATGATGACTAGCTGCCTTCCTTCCAGTCTTACACTGCTAAATTAGACGGTAGCACAGATACCCCTCGAGTAGCTTTGTGCGAAATTTTAAAACAAACAAACAAACAAAAGTTTTTTTATTTTGCGCAAAGCTACACGAGGGTTATCTGCGCTAGCCTTCCCTAATTTAGCAGTGTAAGACCAGAAGGAAAGCATCTGGTCATCACCACCAACCGCCATCTCTTGAGCTAGTCTTTTATCAACGAATAGTGGGATTGGCCGAACATTATAACGCTCCCACGACTGAAAGGGCGAGCATGTTTGGCGCGACCTTCAGATTACGAGTCGAATGACGTACCCACTTGATTCATGGGGCCTTTAATGGTGTGTCGGTAAGAGTTTTTTCACGAAACAAACTCAGAGCAATAGTAAACAGGAAACCAGCTGTTTCTTTGAGCAGGCCAATAATTATATGTATGTAAAAACGGCTCGTTTGGGTTGAGAACACTTTTTACGTAGAGGAGCGAACAACGTCATGACTTGTAGAAAAATGGAAACCAGATTTAAAGAACATAAAAAGTCACCACACATTTTCGAACACTGCAAGTCAAATAAACACAACATAACCATAGAAAACACTCAAACACTAAATAAAGAAACAAACATAAACAAAATTAAAGAAGCCTTACTTATACAACAACTGAAGCCCAAAATAAACCAATACAAAGAAACACCTTTATACCTATATTAAAAATCATATAATAAATAATATAAAATTATATATTCAAATATCTAAGCACACCCGCTACATTCCGACACTCAGTTACACAACCCCTTTCAAACATGTGGTCAGCTTCCGGTCAGTTACCTCTTCCTTTCTTTGTGAACTTGACGATGACCGAAGAAGGTCGAAACGTTGTTCGCTCCTTTACGTAAAAACATTTCTCAACCCAAACGAGCCGTTTTTACATATATATTTTTCTCTACAAGTGGGTTTTCTCGACATCACTGATTATTAAGCCAATAATCACCCTTCTACTAATGTAAAAGGGCTTGGAAAATAAGTCCAGTGCGCTAATTAGCTAAATAATTTAAACAGCTCACTATCTCAGTCAGAATCTTAACGGAAGATGTCTTCATACCCAAGCTCTTTGTAATTATTATTAATGTTATTATTCCCTAACATCAGTCACTA
The DNA here is from genome assembly GCF_004210375.1 of Tachypleus tridentatus. Lineage (NCBI taxonomy): Eukaryota > Metazoa > Arthropoda > Merostomata > Xiphosura > Limulidae > Tachypleus > Tachypleus tridentatus. The sequence continues at coordinate 5,763,935 of NC_134833.1, read as the reverse complement.
TGATAATAGAAGTAACTAATTGTCTATAATAAATCTTAGCAAGTTATGCTGCATATATGTATGGAGTGTTAAATGTTTGAAAGTATAAATAAAGTGTTTTATTCAACGTCTTAGGTTCGGGTCTCTTTTGTTTAAACTATAAATCCTTGAGTTAGTGCTTATGAGTTCCATTCGCCACGACGTCCTCACTTAAAAATAAATTTTGCACATAACAGCGGGTAGTGCTAGTCGAAACTCCAACGGCTAACCTAATTCAACCTAGTCAGTCTGCCCCCAGGTCAACCCACGACCCCGTCACGTGACACCACATTCAGGTCTTCCCGAGTGTTAGAACTCCTATGGACACAGGTCGTTCTTCTTCATTTGAATAATATGAGTTTCGATACTATTTTCGCACACTTCAGTTGTGGATACACCAAATTTCATGAAGATAGCTGTTCTGATTTAGACATGTGTATAATTTTCTTACTAGACCCGTAATACTGCCGGGTTTCTTCACCTTGGTTCATATATATTTCTTCAATAAATAAGAAGACTATCGATTATAACACCAGTCTCTTTTTTTCTCTCTCTACTACTTTCCTTTGTGTACTCTGTTGTGTGTAAAGCTAAATAATGGGCCATTTGCACTGTGCCTTCCTAGGATAATAAAACATTTTGATTTTAGTGTCATAAGCCCTCAAGCCTACCGCTGAGTTACCAAAGGACTAGTACTTCGAATTCAGAATTCTTTCTTCTATACACTTATCTTAGTAACTTCTTAATTACCATATTACTGACAAAATTTATAATTGATTCAAGTTTTGTTGTGCTACATCAGAATCATTTGTGATGTTAGTTCTCTCTTTATTTTTGTGCCATGTAGCAATAAGTTCTTAAAAGACTGTACAATGTTCTGGTAAATCACTGATGTAAGCTACAAATAGAAGTGGTCAAACCACGATTCTTTGTGGGGCTGTAGAAATATACACATATTTTAAAAACAACATGTTCATAATAGAAATATCGTCAAAGGAGGTAAAGCAAAAAAATACTATTATTTTATCACAATAGTTCACAGATGGTAGTAAATTGTTTCTGATTGGATATGACGATGAGTAAGTTGTTCCTGGTTGGATATATTTAAATTGTGTACCAACATCCTATATTAATGAAAGACAAGAATGACTATTATAGTTTCGTAAACTAAAGTTGTTGTAAGATATCTTCTTTGTGTATTTATTTTCATTGAATAAATATTTAATCTTCTAATTCACTAGGTCAGACTGTTTGTTTGGGTTGTTGTTAAGTGCAAAGCTACATATGCTTTATTCACTGTGGGTATCAAAACCTGGTTTTAGTGTTATAAATCTTCATGCTTAGGGTTACACTATTTGGATGGAGGGAAGACAGCCTGTCTTAGCACAAAGGATGAAATTCTGAATAAGAAGGTGCCAGTAGTCATGTGCACATACGAGAAAGAATTTTCCTCAAGTAAGATGTGGTGTGACTGCTTTCTGGCAGACGATATAAGACATACGAGTTGGATGAAAGAAGTCCCACTACAGATTCAACTGAAAGATCCTAATTAATTAAACACAATTATCTCATAAGAAATCAATTTCACTTAGAATGGTGGGGAGCGCTCTGCTTATCTAATTAATTAAACACAATTACCTTATAAGAAATCAATTTCACTTAGGATGATGCGTATCTATTGAACATAACTTAAGAGTTGTAAAGTGTTGTTGTATTTACCTTATCTCCTTTATGAAATAAAGTAAAGTCAATATGAAAGGGCTTTAGAAATTTTAAAACCTTGACCATAATGAGTAAGAAACTGCTTTTTAATCTGATTTTTTCTAGAGTTGTTACAACTCATTTCAGCCCGGCATGACCAGGTGGTTAAGACACTCGATTCGTAATCTGAGGGTCGCGGATTCGAATCCCTGTCGCACCAAACATGCTCACTCTTTCAGCCGTGGGAGCGTTATAACGTTAGGGTCAATCCCACTATTCGTTGGTAAAGGAATAGCCCAAGAGCTTGCAGTGGGTGGTGATGACTAGCTGCTTTCCCTCTAGTCTTACACTGCTAAATTAGGGACGGCTATCACATATAGCCCTCGTGTAGCTTTGCGCGAAATTTAAACCTTATTTCTGTTAGTTTTTTTCTTCTTCTCATATCTCCTTATACATATATATTGTTTGTTTATTTACTTTATAACAAAGTCACTTTGGCTATCTGCTGTTTCCACCTCATTATCAAGTATTCCCCATACTTTAAGCTGTAGGTTGGTTATAAGTGTAACAGTCAATCCCTTACTGTTGACAGTAGAGTACTGATGAATGGCTGTTTTCCCTTCATTATTAGCGACTGCAGCAGATAGCTTAAGTAGAGATGAAATGACTACAGAAGCTTACTGATACCTTACATCCATGTTTCTTGATATATTTTTAGATTGGCAGTAAAAGTTGAGTTGGTGTTAGATCGAGTATAACAAAGGAAGCCCATTTCTGTACAAAATAAATAAGTTTTGGCAAAATAATTATTTTGTTGGTTGGTTAAATAAATTACTTAATAAAAATAATTCAAACTCCAGTCCACATAATGACAGTGAATGACTGTTTCTTTCTTTAATATTTCTATAAACTTCAACACTTGTGAGTTGTACACCTTTGTAAATTGCTGTAGGCCTACGTTCTAAATGACTTTAATTTACGTAAAATAAGCAAGTTGACTGGTTAATTTTTGTCTTGAAATAATTCCTCATTATTCACAATATTCTCGTATTTATAATCTAGCTCGAAATTTGCTAGAACACATTTTGCCATACGTATAGTGGTTTCTAAATGTTCTGTTATCGATTCTTCTGTTGCTCATGCCAGAATTAAAATCTACAGTTCTCTTTACTTAATATTTAAACTGCATCATTATGATACAGTTTATAACAATACTTAAGTTATGTGGTGACCTAGCTTTCCTGCGTTATATTTTTCTGTTTTTTGTTATTTACGTTATTTTGTGCACGATCTTTCACTGACACTGTAATAGTTGACGTATCTGTTTGTTTGTTTGTGACTGTGTCCTCTTTCTCAACTAGTATGCTTACGTGATAGGGCTAAAAAAAGTAGGCCTAATTTATAAATATCTTTTCCACCATTTCCCTGTACTAATATATATAAATTTATTATATATGTATATAACAGTAAATTTTACAATATGTTTTTATACATATTGTGCTTAGGGAAAGTTTGAATAATATACAAAATATCAAACACAAACTAAGGTTCAAATTCAACAAAAGTAAATGTAACTTAAGTATTATAACTTGAAACTAAAGCTTTTTAAACTTGCATATGCCTAAACTTTTTAAGAAGCTGTAAAATAATTTTTCATACTGTATAGTGTGGTATTTATTTTCACTATAAGTGATTGATATTTTACGTATCATCGCACGGTGATATATGTATGTATATTTGCTTTGTTTCTTAGTAACTTTTATTCCAATACGTGACAGAGGGCGTAGGTTTACTTAGACGAAAATGTTAGAAAGTGAGATGTTTTGTATGGGTGTTAAAATCTATGTGGAGATGTTTTGTTTCATAATATGGTGAAAACATTAGATACATATTTATAAATACAATATATAAAATACGGTAAGTGTAATTATTTTTGTTTGTATGTTTTTAATGACATTTGTTGCTTGACGCCCAATAATGTTAAAATGAACTCGTGCTAAATTAGCTGTATATAAAATACAGTTGAGGATAATGAGTTAAGCCTTAAACTTTACTATAACAGGCCTAATGCAATTAAACTTCTATTTATAAAGTCCTCTTTTAATGGACCTAAGCATAAAAATCGTAACTTGTTAGGTTTTATATTATAACAATAGGAATTCTACAGATAACATAATATGGCGATTTTAAATAAATTTAAATTATCTTACAGATTAATAAGTCGCGTTTGGTGTCTGGTATTATTGTAACTTAGGTCAACGTTTACGGATTTAGTTTGATTTATATTAATGATTATGATTTAGTGTGGAATTCAAAGATAAAAATCTTTATTGTAAAAATTATAAAGTAAACGGACATTTCACATTCATTAAACTTTAAATCAGCTGATATTTTAATTTCAAGGAAAGCTAGAGAGTTTGTGGGAAAATAAAATATTTTCTTATTTCACTCAAGTAATGTAAGTCATGGTACTTGTACAGAATTTTCACAGTAACATATTAAGTGTTAAGAGATGTATCCATTTGTAGTAGTTTAGTCAATAACTCGAGGATAATTGCTGATCATAATGTCAATTAGAATATCTTTAATGTCATTATAGTTACTCTTGTTTATGGATCAAATAAATAAAAATTTAGAGTAATCAACGAAACTACAAATGGATGTGTCTCTGACATTTGATATACAGGGGAAGTTCTGTACAAGAACCTAAATCTCTTCACCATCTTATGAACTGATTTTGAAATAGTTACGTGTGATTAATGTTTTTGCCATTAAAATAATGCTGTTTGTGAGCAAAGTTTTAAGTAATATTCACAAATGTCCAAGGTATTGTGTATTGAATAGAGCTATACTTAATATTTTAAATTATATCCTTCAAATAAATTATAGTAAAAAGCCCAAACTAGTTCAATAGTAATAAATATCCAATTTTTATATAGAAGAGGGACTGAAAATGAATTTCAAATCAAAATTTCAGTAAGCTTCTACTTTTATGAATATGTTGAAAGTTTTGGTATTTTTAGCATAGTCTAGGATTTGTAATGAAATTACCATTATCAGTACTTACAATGGTTAACTTTTTGGCTTTGGTAAGAAACTTCTAAATTAAGCTAAAAACAACTAGAACTAGGTTTTGTAAATTCTTATAATTTTCAATATTAAAATGTCTATAGTAAGTGATATTTTATGTTGGTTATTTGTATAGACAGAATCAGGGCAAGTAAGGAAGGTTGTCAGTGTATTAATTAATACTAAAATGAAGGGCTCTTGACAAG